>NC_143036.1:76859866-76917366 GCF_057628025.1 Oncorhynchus mykiss | reverse complement strand
CTGTTCCCCAGACCCAACCTCTTTAACTCCCATAACCCCCTCTCGACCAACCACCCTCTGGATACGCTACGGGAGGTTAGTAGTACTCTTTCTTCCCTGGACACTGAGCCCCGTACGCCGTCCTTCACAGACCTGCCTCAGTGGGTGGTAAGTCCACCTGCTTCTTCTGATGATCATGGGGATAGTGGTTATGGGGGTGATGGAGGGACGTGTGGGGCGTTATCTGGGGCTCCACAACCCCTGAATCATATAGAGGCCTTCTCCCAACAGACAGAGCATGAGCAGGCCTCAAGTAAGCCTGGGACTCCAGTAGATCTGTCCCCCATTGTGGAGGCTCCGGCCCTGAACACGAATCAGGGCAACAGCTGTACCCAACCGAGGCCCAAGAAGTTGAGCTGGAACGTCCCCAAAGACTGGTGTAAGCCACAGAGACGTCAGCTGTCCTTCCAGTTCTCCAGACAGGGCTCAAAGAGCTCCCTGCACAGCCTGCCTAGTCCTCAAGGCCTAGGGAGGAGGAGAGGCCGAAACACTTCCACAGCCCTCCACTTTCCTGCTGAGCCTGCCCAGTTCCAAGCACTGCAAGTCCCCGAGACAGACATTCTGGAGTCCAATGGTCATGAGAGTGACAAGAAGGACACCAATGACAGCCAAGAGAACAAGGACAAGTCACAATCGGAGAAGTCGTAATGTTCTTCTGACATACAGTCCATATCGACCTGCTGTATGAGTCACTTAACAGGCTCTCTAAGGGTGTACCCAGCATTATTATAATTGACACCCTAATAAACATCAAATGTTTGTTTTATAATAAAATATAATGTATTCAGTCATCGTTCACTGTTAATCATTGTACTCACTCACAAAATGATGCAACAAAAAACAACTAATTGCATTTAAACAATTATTTATTAACTTTAGTAGAATGGAAATGCATGAATTGTTCTCAAAAGATGCCAGACAGCCACTGATAAATCTGGACAGACAAACGTTCAGCCTTCCCATGAAGCACTTCTGTCTCAGTGATGATGACAGGAGGTGCAGCATGGTGATTCCATGCATCGCTTCATCCACTCTTCTATCACTATTCTTCCTTCCTTCCTTCCTTCCTTCCTTCCTTCCTTCCTTCCTTCCTTCCTTCCTTCCTTCCTTCCTTCCTTCCTTCCTTCCTTCCTTCCTTCTTTCTTTCTTTCTTTCTTTCTTTCTTTCTTTCTTTCCTTCCTTCCTTCCTTCCTTCCTTCCTTCCTTCCTTCCTTCCTTCCTTCCTTCCTTCCTTCCATCATCCATCCATCATCCCTACTTCCATCGCTCCATTTACCCTTCCCATCTATCTATCCATCTCTGCATCCAACGTTGTATAGCGTGTGTGTCTGGCCTTAGCGAAGCCCACCCTGTCCTGTCCCCGGTCATAGATGCTATAGTAATCAGAGAGGAACACGTCCCCTAGGATCCACAGAGGATCCGTCGAGGAGGGCAGATCCTCCCCCTGGAACCCACTGAAACAGATCTCATGATCACCCATCAACTCCTGAAGAGAGGGAGGGAGGAGGGAGAGGAGGAGGAGGGAGGAGGAGGGAGGAGAGAGAGGAGGAGAGAGAACGAGGGAGAGGAGGAGGGAGGAGAGAGAGGAGGATAGAGAAGGAGGGAGAGGAGGAGGGAGGAGGGAGAGGAGGAGGGAGGAGAGAGAGGAGGAGGGAGAGAAGGAGAAAGGAGGAGGAGGGAGGAGAGAGGAGGAGAGAGGAGGGAGGAGGGAGAGGAGGAGGGAGAGGAGGAGGGAGGAGAGAGAGGAGGAGGGAGAGAAGGAGAAAGGAGGAGGAGGGAGGAGAGAGGAGGAGAGAGAAGGAGGGAGAGGAGGAGGGAGGAGAGAGGAGGAGAGAGAAGGAGGGAGATGAGGAGGGAGGAGAGAGAAGGAGGAAGCAGAGAGAAGGAGAGAGAAGGAAAGAGAAGGAAAGAGAAGAAGAGAGGAGTGAGTGAGAAGGAGAGAGAAGGAGAGAAGGAGGAAGGAGGGAGAGAAGGAGGGAGAAAGGATGAGGAGGGAGGAGAGAGGAGGAGAGAGGAGGGAGGAGGGAGAGGAGGAGGGAGAGGAGGAGGGAGGAGAGAGAGGAGGAGGGAGAGAAGGAGAAAGGAGGAGGAGGGAGGAGAGAGGAGGAGAGAGAAGGAGGGAGAGGAGGAGGGAGGAGAGAGGAGGAGAGAGAAGGAGGGAGATGAGGAGGGAGGAGAGAGAAGGAGGAAGCAGAGAGAAGGAGAGAGAAGGAAAGAGAAGGAAAGAGAAGAAGAGAGGAGTGAGTGAGAAGGAGAGAGAAGGAGAGAAGGAGGAAGGAGGGAGAGAAGGAGGGAGAAGGAGAGGAATGGAGAGAAGGAGAGAGAAGTAGAGAGAAGGAGAGAGGAGGGAAGAGAGAGAAGGAGGGAGAGAAGGAGGGAGAAGGAGGGAGAGAAGGAGGGAGAAGGAGAGAGAAGTAGAGAGAAGGAGGGAGAGAGAAGGAGAGAGGAGGGAGGAGAGAGAAGGAGGGAGAGAAGGAGGGAAAAGGATAGAGAAGTAGAGAGAAGGAGGGAGAGAGAAGGAAGGTAAAGGAGGGAGAGAGTGTGTGTCAGAAATATGACAACGATCATAACAACCACTCATCAAATACCATATGTTTTTTGTAGGACACAAAAAAATGTATATCTATAATTTATACTAAAATGATTATCACACACAAGTTAACGTATATACTGTAATAGTATGTATGCCGAAATCTGGAAATATCTCACTTGTCATGTTCATTCACTGTCTGTTGGACCAGTACCCACCCTTTTGACGTAGGACTCAGCAGTGAGCACGTATTCCACCCCGTTGAGCGTGATGGTCACCTGGGGCAGGCTGGAGATTCGGGCGCAGTCAATCAGGTACTGCAACACATTTCCCTCATTGAAAAGCATTGAAGAGAATTTGAATTTCAGTGTACTTCCTGAATCAACTGGAATGTAAATGGCATTGAGCCTCGTGCAGCCCCTGTAACTCTACAGAGACCGGCATGGAATGGGCACACTTCTCCAATGGAGGTGGGGGTAGCTCCTATCACTAGTAGTACTAGTAGTAGTAGTACTAGTAGTAGTAGTAGCAGTAGTAGTAGTAGATGAAGCAGTAGAAGTAGTAGCAGCAATAGTAGCAGGATTCGTAGTAGTAGCAGTAGTAGTAGTAGTAGCAGTAGTAGTAGTAGTAGATGAAGTAGTAGCAGCAGTAGTAGTAGTAGCAGTAGTAGTAGCAGGATTAGTAGTAGTAGTAGTAGCAGTAGTAGTAGCAGGATTAGTAGTAGTAGTAGTAGTAGTAGTGGTGGTAGTAGCAGTAGTAGAAGTAGCAGTAATAGTAGTAGTAATAGCAGCAGTAGTAGTAGTAGTAGTAATAGTAGTAGTAGCAGGATTAGTAGTAGTAGTAGTAGTAGTAGTGGTGGTAGTAGCAGTAGTAGAAGTAGCAGTAATAGTAGTAGTAATAGCAGCAGTAGTAGTAGTAGTAGTAGTAGCAGTGGCAGTAACAGCAGTAGTAGCAGTAGTGGTAATAGTAGTATTTGCAGTAGTAGTAGCTGTAGTGGTAATAGTAGTAGTAGCAGCAGTAGTAGTAGTAATAGTAGTAGTAGCAGGAGTAGTAGCAATAGTGGTTATAGTAGTATTTGCAGTAGTAGTAGCTGTAGTAGTAATAGTAGGAATAGCAGCAGCAGTAGTAGCAGTAGTAGTAATAGTAGTAGTAGCAGCAGTAGTGGTAATAGGAGTATTTGCAGTAGTAGTAGCTGTAGTAATAGTAGTTGTTACATCTGCTCCTGCCACGCCTACTTCTCATCCTGAACCTCCCTAAACCTGCCACCACTCCCCAGTGATCTCTCCCTCTCTCTCTGTGTGTATGTGATTGTGTGAGTGGAGACAGGTGTGCTGGAAGCAGAGCAGATCCCCACCAGCTGCAACCTGTTCCATAATCAAATACTTAGCCCTGCCACTTCCATGCTGCCAGATCGTAGCCTCTACTCAGTCAGTCTGCATTTCAAGCTGTTTGTTCTTGCATAGATTTTCTTATCCTGTTTTCCCTAGCCTCACGCTGCTTTTTCTCTCCACTACAGTCCCGTCTGCTCTGACTCAGGTATCTGTCTCCAGTCCCGTCTGCTCTGACTCAGGTACCTGTCTCCAGTCCCGTCTGGTACCTGTCTCCAGTCCCGTCTGCTCTGACTCTGGTACCTGTCTCCAGTCCCGTCTGCTCTGACTCGGGTACCTGTCTCCAGTCCCGTCTGCTCTGACTCGGGTACCTGTCTCCAGTCCCTCGTCTTCCCTGCCCTGGATCCCTGCTCTACTGCTTCAATGGATTCCGCTCCAGACCTGCTTACACGGATCCTAATCTCCTTGCCCCCCAGGCTCAGCCTCAGTCCGGATTCCCTACTACCCTGCCATTGATTCCCCTGGACTGCACCCCATCTCCTCCCCCGCTATTCAATAAATACATTGGTTTACCTATCCTGGTCTCCTTGTCTCCTTGTCTCCTCGTCTCCTCGTCTGCATTTGGGTTCACCTGCTCCGCCAGGAGGAGGCAGAGTGGCTCATAATGGCTGGGATGGTATCAAACACGTGGTTGATACATTCCATTGACTTCATCCCTGCACTGCATCTCAGTGCTAGAGATGTCTCTAGAGACCCTGGTTCAATCTCGGGCACTATCACAACTGGCCATGAAAGGGGAGGGCGGCGCACACTTGGCCCAGCATCATCCGGGTTATGGGAGGGTTTGGTCATCATTGTAAAATAAGAATGTGTTCTTAACTGACTTGCCTAATAAAATAAAAGGCAGTTGGTAGTATATGTTATATTACCTCTCCAATGGAGGTGGGGGTAGCTCCTATCAGCTGTTGTAGAGCGAGGATGTCACGGGTGGGGCCGATGATGAGAGACGTGCCTGTATCAATGACGGCCTGACAGCCGCGGGGACAGAAAGTCAAGGCTCCCTGGACCTGTATACTGCAGTGGAAGAGGTGGAGCAAAACACGTGTTCAGAACTACAGGGAGATGACCTTTTTTACAAGAATTCAACCTCTAATTCGGCTGCCATTTTGGTTTACTAGGATACAGCAACAAGATGAGACGAGAGGGACTTTTCTGACCGGCGTCCCATTGACTTCCTGACTAGCCAAAAACCTGCCCTAACCTTAACCTAACCCTTAACCCTAACCTTCTTTTAACCAATTCTGAAATGTAATATTGGTTTGTACGTCACCCACGTCCCCTTAGTTTTCCCCACAGCATCACAATTGAAATTGGGGACAATTCCACTATTTCCCCAGCACAATATTCTCCTTTTTCTCAGTCATATCAAATGATCAAACAGCTGCCTCACTCTTGTGGGCAGCCCTACTACTAACTGTGGATATGTCCCCTGGTTTGACAGAGGGACAACTTGATATGAGTTATCCTGGTTCTGACCCAGTTTGACAGCAGGACAACATGATATGAGTTATCCTAGTTCTGACCCAGTTTGACAGCAGGACAATATGATATGAGTTATCCTAGTTCTGACCCAGTTTGACAGCGGGACAATATGATATGAGTTATCCTAGTTCTGACCCAGTTTGACAGAGGGACAACATGATATGAGTTATACTGGATCTGACCTGGACATCTTGATCTGCCAGTAGCTCTTCAGGGTAACAGGGTTCCAGTTGATGGGTCCACTGTAGAGCGCCTCGTCCATCCCTCCTATTAGCAACTCTCCCCCTGGGTCCCTCGGCATCTTACTCCTGGAAGCAGAAGCAACCAAATTACAATGGGTAAATGGATCAATTCTGCTCCTCTAGATCAGTCAGGGAGAGTGGGATTAGTCGAGACACACTTGTCTCTAGGAAACCATAGACAAAATGCATAAAAACTGGATTAGAGTGTCTGTTTATTGACTGGATTAGAGTGTCTGTTTATTGACTAGATTAGAGTGTCTGTTTATTGACTAGATTAGAGTGTCTGTTTATTGACTGGATTAGAGTGTCTGTTTATTGACTGGATTAGAGTGTCTGTTTATTGACTGGATTAGAGTGTCTGTTTATTGACTGGATTAGAGTGTCTGTTTATTGACTAGATTAGAGTGTCTGTTTATTGACTGGATTAGAGTGTCTGTTTATTGACTAGATTAGAGTGTCTGTTTACTGACTAGATTAGAGTGTCTGTTTATTGACTAGATTATAGTGTCTGTTTATTGACTAGATTAGAGTGTCTGTTTATTGACTAGATTAGAGTGTCTGTTTATTGACTAGATTAGAGTGTCTGTTTATTGACTAGATTAGAGTGTCTGTTTATTGACTAGATTAGAGTGTCTGTTTATTGACTAGATCAGATATACTCTGTGGTCCTGGGTAGTGTATTTACCATCATCATCATCAACATCATCAATAACAACATCATCATCAATAACAACATCATGATGGGTAGACAGTCAGATATACTCTGTGGTCCTGGGTAGTGTATTTACCATCATCATCATCATCATCATCAATAACAACATCATGATGGGTAGACAGTCAGATATACTCTGTGGTCCTGTGTAGTGTATATACCATCATCATCATCATCAATAACAACATCATGATGGGTAGACAGTCAGATATACTCTGTGGTCCTGGGTGGTGTATATACCATCATCATCATCAATAACAACATCATGATGGGTAGACAGTCAGATATACTCTGTGGTCCTGGGTAGTGTATTTACCATCATCATCATCATCAATAACAACATCATGATGGGTAGACAATCAGATATACTCTGTGGTCCTGGGTAGTGTATATGTGTTCTGTACCTACTTGCTGAGGTAGAAGGAGAAGATGGGTTGGTCCACAGACTTCTGGTTCATGATGCTGTCGAAAACGGGCGTCCCCAGTTCCTCAGCCAGGGAGGGGTACCCCAAGCCCAGCACCCCGTCAAACTTAGCCATGACAAAAACAAAACCTGGCTCGTACACCGACTCTCCGAACTCCTGGTTTTTCACCGTCAACGGGCCAATCTGGACAACCACAGGGACGTATCAGGTGAATGAATGACTGTATATATGTCCTCCCACACCTGATAAACTAGATAACGTTGGACAACCACAGGGACGTGTCAGGTGAATGAATGACTGTATATATGTCCTCCCACACCTGATAAACTAGATAACGTTGGACAACCACAGGGACGTGTCAGGTGAATGAATGACTGTATATATGTCCTCCCACACCTGATAAACTAGATAACGGTGGACAACCACAGGGACGTGTCAGGTGAATGAATGACTGTATATATGTCCTCCCACACCTGATAAACTAGTTAACGGTGGACAACCACAGGGACGTGTCAGGTGAATGAATGACTGTATATATGTCCTCCCACACCTGATAAACTAGATAACGTTGGACAACCACAGGGACGTGTCAGGTGAATGAATTACTGTATATATGTCCTCCCACACCTGATAAACTAGATAACGTTGGACAACCACAGGGACGTGTCAGGTGAATGAATGACTGTATATATGTCCTCCCACACCTGATAAACTAGTTAACGGTGGACAACCACAGGGACGTGTCAGGTGAATGAATGACTGTATATATGTCCTCCCACACCTGATAAACTAGATAACGTTGGACAACCACAGGGACGTGTCAGGTGAATGAATGACTGTATATATGTCCTCCCACACCTGATAAACTAGTTAACGGTGCATTGTATACGTGATGCTGTCATACCAGCCAACGGCTGTTAAGGTGCGTGAATGAGGACCCAAAAGCGAATTAACGTAAACAGAGCTTCTTTAATAAGAAAACAAACGTAGGCTCAGATGGACCGGCAGGTTCCGACAGGACAGGACAAGGTTGCAGCAAACATGACGATAGTCTGGTTCAGGCATGAACAACACAAACAAGAATCCGACAAGGACAGGAACAAAAACAGAGAGAGATATAGAGGACTAATCAGAGGGAAAAAGGGAACAGGTGGGAAAAGGGGTGACGAGGTAGTTAGGAGGAGACAAGGAACAGCTGGGGGAAAGCGGGGGAGAAAAGGTAACCTAAAACGACCAGCAGGGGGAGACAGGGTGAAGAGAAAGGACAGAAACAAGACACAACATGACAATACATGACAGTACCCCCCCACTCACCGAGCGCCTCCTGGCGCACTCGAGGAGGAAACCTGGCGGCAACGGAGGAAATCCTCGATCAGCGCACGGTCCAGCACGTCCCGAGAGGGAACCCAACTCCTCTCCTCAGGACCGTACCCCTCCCAATCTACTAGGTACTGATGACCACGGCCCCGAGGACGCATGTCCAAAATCCTACGGACCCTGTAGATGGGTGCGCCCTCGACAAGGATGGGGGGGGGGGGGGGGGGGGAGACGAGCGGGGGCGCGAAGAACGGGCTTGATACAGGAGACATGGAAGACCGGGTGGACGCGACGAAGGTATCGCGGAAGAAGAAGTCGAACTGCGACAGGATTAATGACCTGAGAAATACGGAACGGACCAATGAACCGCGGAGTCAACTTGCGAGAAGCCGTCTTAAGGGGAAGGTTCTGAGTGGAGAGCCAAACTCTCTGACCGCGACAATATCTAGGACTCTTAGTTCTACGCTTATTAGCAGCCCTCACAGTCTGCGCCCTATAACGGCAAAGTGCAGACCTGACCCTCCTCCAGGTGCGCTCGCAACGTTGGACAAAAGCCTGAGCGGAGGGGACGCTGGACTCGGCGAACTGAGATGAGAACAGCGGAGGCTGGTACCCGAGGCTACTCTGAAAAGGAGATAGCCCGGTCGCAGACGAAGGAAGCGAGTTGTGGGTGTATTCTGCCCAGGGGAGCTGTTCTGACCAAGACGCAGGGTTGCGAAAAGAAAGACTGCGTAAGATGCGACCAATAGTCTGATTGGCCCGTTCTGCTTGACCGTTAGACTGGGGGTGAAAGCCGGAAGAGAGACTGACGGAAGCCCCAATCAAACGGCAAAACTCCCTCCAAAATTGAGACGTGAATTGCGGACCTCTGTCCGAAACGACGTCTGACGGAAGGCCATGAATTCTGAAAACATTCTCGATGATGATTTGTGCCGTCTCTTTAGCAGAAGGAAGCTTAGCAAGGGGAATAAAATGAGCCGCCTTAGAGAACCTGTCGACAACCGTAAGAATAACAGTCTTCCCCGCTGACGAAGGCAGTCCGGTGACAAAATCTAAGGCGATGTGAGACCACGGTCGAGAGGGAATGGGAAGCGGCCTGAGACGGCCGGCAGGAGGGGAGTTACCGGACTTAGTCTGCGCGCAGACCGAACAAGCAGCCACGAAGCGACGCGTGTCATGCTCCCGGGTGGGCCACCAAAAACGCTGGCGAATGGAAGCAAGCGTACCCCGAACGCCAGGGTGGCCGGCTAACTTGGCAGAGTGAGCCCACTGAAGAACGGCCAGACGAGTAGGAACGGGAACGAAAAGAAGGTTCCTAGGACAAGCGCGCGGCGACGGAGTTTGAGTGAGTGCTTGCTTTACCTGCCTCTCAATTCCCCAGACAGTCAACCCGACAACACGCCCCTCAGGGAGAATCCCCTCGGGGTCAGTGGAGGCTACTGAAGAACTGAAGAGACGAGATAAAGCATCAGGCTTGGTGTTCTTAGAGCCCGGACGATAAGAAATCACGAACTCGAAACGAGCGAAAAACAGCGCCCAGCGCGCCTGACGCGCATTAAGTCGTTTGGCAGAACGGATGTACTCAAGGTTCCTATGGTCAGTCCAAACGACAAAAGGAACGGTCGCCCCCTCCAACCACTGTCGCCATTCGCCTAGGGCTAAGCGGATGGCGAGCAGTTCGCGGTTTCCCACATCATAGTTACGTTCCGACGGCGACAGGCGATGAGAAAAATACGCGCAAGGGTGGACCTTGTCGTCAGAGAGGGAGCGCTGAGAAAGAATGGCTCCCACGCCCACCTCTGACGCGTCAACCTCGACAACGAACTGTCTAGTGACGTCAGGTGTAACAAGGATAGGTGCGGATGTAAAACGATTCTTGAGGAGATCAAAAGCTCCCTGGGCGGAAACGGACCACTTAAAGCACGTCTTGACAGAAGTAAGGGCTGTGAGAGGGGCTGCCACCTGACCGAAATTACGGATGAAACGACGATAGAAGTTCGCGAAGCCGAGAAAGCGCTGCAGCTCGACGCGTGACCTAGGGACGGGCCAATCAATGACAGCTTGGACCTTAGCGGGATCCATCTTAATGCCTTCAGCGGAAATAACAGAACCGAGAAATGTGACGGAGGAGGCATGAAAAGAGCACTTCTCAGCCTTCACAAAAAGACAATTCTCTAAAAGGCGCTGGAGGACACGTCGAACGTGCTGAACATGAATCTGGAGTGACGGTGAAAAAATCAGGATATCGTCAAGGTAAACGAAAACAAAGATGTTCAGCATGTCTCTCAGGACATCATTGACTAATGCCTGAAAGACAGCTGGAGCGTTAGCGAGGCCGAAAGGAAGAACCCGGTATTCAAAGTGCCCTAACGGAGTGTTAAACGCCGTCTTCCACTCGTCCCCCCCCCTGATGCGCACGAGATGGTAAGCGTTACGAAGGTCCAACTTAGTGAAAAACCTGGCTCCCTGCAGGATCTCGAAGGCTGAAGACATAAGAGGAAGCGGATAACGATTCTTCACTGTTATGTCATTCAGCCCTCGATAATCTATGCAGGGGCGCAGGGACCCGTCCTTCTTCTTAACAAAAAAAAACCCCGCTCCGGCGGGAGAGGAGGAGGGGACTATGGTACCGGCGGCAAGAGCTACAGACAAATAATCTTCGAGAGCCTTACGTTCGGGAGCCGACAGAGAGTATAGTCTACCCCGGGGGGGAGTGGTTCCCGGAAGGAGATCAATACTACAATCATACGACCGGTGTGGAGGAAGAGAGGTGGCCCTGGACCGACTGAACACCGTGCGCAGATCGTGATATTCCTCCGGCACCCCTGTCAAATCACCAGGCTCCTCCTGTGAAGAAGAGACAGAGGAAACAGGAGGGATAGCAGACATTAAACATTTCACATGACAAGAGACGTTCCAGGAGAGGATAGAATTACTAGACCAATTAATAGAAGGATTATGACAAACTAGCCAGGGATGGCCCAAAACAACAGGTGTAAAAGGTGAACGAAAAATTAAAAAAGAAATGGTTTCGCTATGATTACCAGAAACAGTGAGGGTTAAAGGTAGCGTCTCACGCTGAATCCTGGGGAGAGGACTACCATCCAGGGCGAACAAGGCCGTGGACTCCCTTAACTGTCTGAGAGGAATGTCATGTTCCCGAGCCCAGGTCTCGTCCATAAAACAGCCCTCCGCCCCAGAGTCTATTAAGGCACTGCAGGAAGCTGACGAACCGGTCCAGCGTAGATGGACCGACAAGGTAGTGCAGGATCTTGAAGGAGAGACAGGAGTAGTAGCGCTCACCAGTAGCCCTCCGCTTACTGATGAGCTCTGGCCTTTTACTGGACATGAAGTGACAAAATGACCAGCAGAACCGCAATAGAGACAGAGGCGGTTGGTGATTCTCCGTTCCCTCTCCTTAGTCGAGATGCGGATACCTCCCAGCTGCATAGGCTCAGCACCCGAGCCGGCAGAGGAAGATGGTAGTGATGCGGAGAGGGGGGCAACGGAGAACGCGAGCTCCTTTCCACGAGCTCGGTGACGAAGATCAACCCGTCGCTCAATGCGAATAGCGAGTTCAATCAAGGAATCCACGCTGGAAGGAACCTCCCGGGAGAGAATCTCATCCTTTACCTCTGCGCGGAGACCCTCCAGAAAACGAGCGAGCAAAGCCGGCTCGTTCCAGCCACTGGAGGCAGCAAGAGTGCGAAACTCAATAGAGTAGTCTGTTATGGATCGATTACCTTGACATAGGGAAGACAGAACCCTGGAAGCCTCCTCCCCAAAAACAGATCGATCAAAAACCCGTATCATCTCCTCCTTAAAGTCCTGATACTGGTTAGTACACTCAGCCCTTGCCTCCCAGATTGCCGTGCCCCACTCACGAGCCCGTCCAATAAGGAGAGATATGACGTAGGCGACACGAGCAGTGCTCCTGGAGTAAGTGTTGGGCTGGAGAGAAAACACAATATCACACTGGGTGAGGAACGAGCGGCATTCAGTGGGCTCCCCAGAGTAACACGGCGGGTTATTGATTCTGGGCTCCGGAGATTCGAAAGCCCTGGAAGTGGCCGGTGGATCGAGGCGGAGATGGTGAACCTGTTCTGTGAGGTTGGAGACTTGGGTGGCCAGGGTCTCAACGGCATGTCGAGCAGCAGACAATTCCTGCTCGTGTCTGCCTAGCATCGCTCCCTGGATCTCGACGGCTGAGTGGAGAGGATCCGAAGTCGCTGGGTCCATTCTTGGTCGGATTCTTCTGTTAAGGTGCGTGAATGAGGACCCAAAAGCGAATTAACGTAAACAGAGCTTCTTTAATAAGAAAACAAACGTAGGCTCAGATGGACCGGCAGGTTCCGACAGGACAGGACAAGGTTGCAGCAAACATGACGATAGTCTGGTTCAGGCATGAACAACACAAACAAGAATCCGACAAGGACAGGAACAAAAACAGAGAGAGATATAGAGGACTAATCAGAGGGAAAAAGGGAACAGGTGGGAAAAGGGGTGACGAGGTAGTTAGGAGGAGACAAGGAACAGCTGGGGGAAAGCGGGGGAGAAAAGGTAACCTAAAACGACCAGCAGGGGGAGACAGGGTGAAGAGAAAGGACAGAAACAAGACACAACATGACAATACATGACAACGGCTCAATCCTTTCAAAACATTTACACCTTCTAAAGTAAACAAAGCATCAGGAAACAATGTTGCCCCCCACAAATGATGCAGCCCTCCCCCTCCTCTATTGCAAGACCCATCATTCACCCACGTTTAGTTAAAATAGTGCCAGTGCTGTTAGAGACATCGCATATGAGCCTAATGTATGAACGGAGACAGATCCACAGTCATCTCCCCGATTTCATCGTGGGGGACAATGATATATACCATCTAATGATATCATATGTGTTTACTACAATCCCCACTGGAAGCTGAGCTGACAGAAACAACACTGTAATTAATTTGGGAAAGTGGGCAGTACAGGGATAGGGGCTGGGAATATTGTGTCACCTTGAGGACTTCCCTGCCCATGATGCCCAGCATGTGTCCCTTGCCATAGTGGATGCCAAACATCCTGCCGTCGTGGGTGAACGTGCTGGACTCAAAGGCCTTGAACTTGCGGTGCATGCCTGGAGAGAGAGAGAGAGAGAGAGAGAGACAGAGAGAAAGGGGGAGAGAGAGAGAGAGAGAGAGAGAGAGAGAGAGAAAGGGGGAGAGAGAGAGAGAGAGAGAGAGAGAGAGAGAGAGAGAAGGAGAGAGGGTGGAACACAGTGACCTATAGAGGCCAGTCTGCTCTTGTCTGTGTCACACAGTCAGCAGATAAACACTGACTCTAGATAAACAGGAATACATTAGTCTGTTTGGAACAGATTCTAAACAGATAGGATGGAGAAGGTACATCTGTTTTATAGTGTGGTCCAGTACCAAAAAACAGATTGGATTAAGCACAGAAATACAAATGTCTGTTTACCCGTAAATACATGTCACATGACCATAATATATCTTGCTCTTTGGTACCATTCAGATAAACATGATTGTTGTAAAATAGTTATTTTGTCCCCTAGGTGTAGGTTCCGTTAATCCCCAGCTGTGTTCTGAAGTCTCACCACAGGCCTCTGAGACGCAGTAAGAGGATGGGACCCACAGGTCAGACGATCCCGTATCAAACACTACGGTGAAGTTCTGTTTCGGAGTACCCAGGCTGATCAGTCCATAGTACTGGGCCTGGACAATCACACACAGGGAACACATTGGCATTTGTCCATTCGTGTATTCTGAAATCTATACAGTGTGTTGATCAACTCTTCAGAAATGTAGAGGTCAGACTTCAACACAGTGACACGATAAAAGTACGATACGTGTTTTGATGTTTTTCAATATACTGGACTGATGATTGTTTCTCTCTCTCCATATAATACACCAGACACCACAACAGAGTCCCTTGTTCTCTCTCCATATAAAACACCAGATACCACAACAGAGTCCCTTGTTCTCTCTCCATATAATACACCAGACACCACAACAGAGTCCCTTGGTAGGGAACCAGCAGTTATTACACTTCCATTCAGTCCCACTTACATCCATGAAGTTGTAGAGCCTCTCGCTGCTCTTACCCAGCCTGAGAGAGGGGATACCAGGGGGGTAACACTGGGCGTACCTCCGGTTGAACACATCAGGCTGGTGGTCCCTCATGAAGTCCTCCAGGCGATTGGAGGCTCTCAGCTGGGTACGCACAGAGAGCATCTGACGCAGGGGGATCCTGGACCGAACACACTCAGGTTGGTGGCCATACTGAGGTAGTTTAGATACAGTACACTTGTAGAACTTTTTCATCCACCAGTAAGTCAGACTTTCGTCTGCTGAAGGTAATGTGTCCCCGGTTGAAAGCCTCTTTCATTCCTCACTTACTTCTTATACTGATTCTAATCAGGGTCGGGACAGATTATATATTTTTGGGGTTAGGGGCCCCCTGGGAACGTGCCCGCTCTGTAATCCGAACCTGATTCTCAGGCATTACCATAAATATTCAAGTAGGGCAAAAATATTATTTTCAAGTATCTTGAAAGGTTTTCAAACAAAGGACAAATGTTTAGGATCTGTCAGTTCTTACCTGATCAGCCCATGTGCAGTCCAGGAACAGCAGATCAGCGTCAACACAGTCCACCTCATCCTGACTGGTAGTGTCTGTCAGTGGCGGCTGTAGACACAACGGACTGGCTGCCGTTCAGCACTGAGAGGAAAGGGTAGGAGGTGAAAATGGGTGGATCTCATTTCCTTGATTCCTCACGTCCTCTCTTTATGCCTCCCCTGAATTCTCATTCAATGGATTTGGAGGTGAGGAGTCAGAGAAACGCAATTGATATTCTCCAATGGACTTCTGATCCCAGTAAGACCAGCCCTAACACAGCCCAGCATATCCCTCCAGGGGAAATGACAGTGAGACAGTAAAACTACGAGGATCTATGTGTTATGGATGTGTAACGTCCAGGATTGATGCATTCTTGAATGTTTTCAAGTGGATATTGTACTTCCTTGATTCTGGGTATTTGAGATTGCTGGATTCCCAAATATACATAAAAACACCTCCCATATTAGTCTAAACATCTATCCGGATACTTTTACCAGACTCTCAGGTTGAGGTGACCGAGACCTGCTATTGGTGTTCACGTTAGGTAAATACCTGTGTTTACTAGAGATCAAAGAGTCAATCAGACGATAACCAAAAGCAGCTTGGGTAGTACAATGTGTACAGAAGAGATTTAGATGTCAAAGTCAAACGCGTGATAGTCTTCTTGTCATGGTGTTAATGTTAAAAATAGAGTCATATTCTTAACATTATAGTACATCTATATCCTTCATTTGTTATAGTACATTTGGGCTTGTGGGTGGCGCAGCGGTCTAAGGCACTGCATCTCAGTGCAAGAGGTGAACACTACAGGCCCAGGTTGGAATCCAGGCTGAATCACATCTGGCCGTGATTGGGAGTCCCCATAGGGCGTCGCACAATTGACCCAGCGTCATCCAGGTTTGGCCGCCATTGTAAATAAGAGTTAGTTCTTAACTGACTTAGCTAGTTAAATAAAAACAATTATATATCCCTAATATGTTACAGTGTCATCAATACAATTAATATGTTATAGTAAGTACATGTACAGTTGAAGTGGGAAGTTTACATACACTTAGGTTGGAGTCATTAAAACTAGTTTTTCAACCACTTGACATCATGTGTTGTCTGTTCACACTGCTTTGCTTTATCTTGGCCAGGTCCCAGTTGTAAATGAGAACTTGTTCTCAACTGGCCTACCTGGTTAAATAAAGGTGAAATAAAAAACATAAAAAAATCATGGGAAAATCTAAAGAAATCAGCCAGGACCTTAGAAAAAGATTTGTAGACTTCCACAAGTCTGGTTCGTCCTTGGGAGCAATTTCCAAACGCCTGAAGGTACCGTATTCATCTGTACAAACAATAGTACACAAGTATAAACACCATGGGACCACGCAGCCATCATACTGCTCAGGAAGGAGACGCGTTCTGTCTCCTAGAGATGAACGTACTTTGGTGCGAAAAGTGCAAATCAATCCCAGAACAACAGCAGAAGTATCTATAACAACACTCTCTTCTTCTCTCCCTCCTTCCCACTCCCTCCCTCTGTCTTTTCCTCTCTCTCACTCCCTCTATCCCTCTCTCTTTAGTACGTTCTTGTGAAGATGCTGGAAGAAACAGGCACAGACGTATCTATATCCACAGTAAAACGAGTACTATATTGATATAACCTGAAAGGCAGCTCTGCAAGAAGGAAGTCACTGCTCCAAAACCGCCATAAAAAAGCCAGACTACAGTTTAAAATTGCACATGGAGACAAAGATCGTACTTTTTTGAGAAATGTCCTCTGGTGTGATGAAACAAAAATAGACCTGTTAGGCCATAATGACCATCGTTCTGTTTGGAGGAAAAAGGGGGAGGCTTGCAAGCCGAAGAACACCATCCCAACCGTGAAGCACGTGGGTGGCAGCATCATGTTGTGGGGGTGCTTTGCTGCAGGAGGGACTAGTGCACTTCACAAAATAGATGGCATCATGAGGCAGGAAAATGATGTGGATATACTGAAGCAACATCTCAAGACATCAGTTAAAGTTAAAGCTTGGTTGCAAATGGGTCTTCCAAATGGACAATGACCCCAAGCATACTTCCAAAGTTGTGGCAAAATGGCTTAAGGACAACAAAGTCAAGGTATTGGAGTGGCCATCACCAAGCCTTGACCTCAAGCCTATAGAAAATTTGTGGGCAGAACTGAAAAAGCGTGTGCGAGCAAGGAGGCCTACAAACCTGACTCAGTTACACCAGCTCTGTCAGGAGGAATGAGCCAAAATTCACCCAACTTATTGTGGGAAGCTTGTGGAAGGCTACCCGAAACGTTTGACCCAAGTTAAATTTAAAGGCAATGCTACCAAATACTAATTGAGTGTATGTAAACTTCTGACCAACTGGGAATGTGATGAAAGAAATAAAAGCTGAAATAAATCATTCTTGCTACTATTATTCTGACATTTCACATTATTAAAATAAGGTGGTGATCCTAACTGACCTAAGACAGGGAATTTTTACTAGGATTAAATGTCAGGAATTGTGAAAAACTGAGTTTAAATGTATTTGGCTAAGCTGTATGTAAACTTCCAACTTCAACTGTATATCCTTAAAAAGTACATCAATATTCTTCATATGTTATAGTAGTACATCAACACAATTAATATGTTACAGTCCATCTATATCCTGAATATAAATGTTAAGTCTAAATACACATTTCAAACTAAGGTTCTCAAGGCATAAAACACTCCAGACATGGATTCAGAGTGGGTTTTTTATTTATTATTATTTCAGTAAACAAACAAACATGTCCATACAGCCATCTGCATGAGATGTCAAGTGCGTTGACAGTCTGGCCTCTGCGGTGGTTTGTAACACACCCCGACAGACTAAAAGGAGCATTTAGACTAACCAAAAGAGACTGAAGCTTTGATTTTGGGACAACGGTACAGAACACATCAGGGTTTTTTATTTCAAAGTGACGTATGGTACACAGCCTTGGACAGGAGTATCATACAGGCTTTGTCTGTTCCCCTTCCCCTACCAGCAACTCCTGTTCCCCTCTCTCCTCTTCCTCACCCCCCCTCCTCCTCTTCCTCCTGGTGGTATTAACAGGGGTGATGGTCTGGTACTCGCTTCCTACAAGGGGAAAGAGGGAGGAATCAGTAAAAAGGAGAATTACTACGTTTTACAGGAAGGAAAACAACCTACTCACCATTTCAGAGCAGTAATCAAATGATCAACTTACAACATGAGAACAACTGCACTTGCAAAACATGTTTGACTGTCTACTGCTAAGCAGTTTGGGAAAACAAGGATTCTCTACTCTAGTCATGTGGTAGACTGCCATCTGTAGACTTGACCAATCAGAATGAACCAGGCATTGAGGAAAGAAGCAGAATACAAGGAACATTCTGGCAGCGGAAGACACTGGACCTGTTATCCCTCCATAACAGACAGGAGAAGAGGGAGACAGCGTGCATGCCAAGAATGGAGGTTTAAGTCAGGCATTTGACTGCGCCTACAGCAAGGATTTCTGGGATATCTGGAACAATACAAGAGAGCTGCAGGGTGTGTGTGTGTGTCAGGGGTTGGTCCTCACCTGGGCGCAGCCTTGATGATGTTGTCGACGCGGAGGATCATCTCTGCAGCCTCGGCAGCAGACAGCAGAACCTGCCTCTTGACCTGGAAGCTCTCCGTCACCCCCATCTCTGACATGTCACCGATGGTACCCTGGTTCATATCTGAGGGACCCGGGAAGACACACACACACACACACACACACACACACACAGGACAGGACATGAGCCTAAGTGTGATGCATCAGACTCACATATTCAATCGGTATTAATTCATCTGGCCCCGTTCAAATAAAATGACTACAACAAAAATATAAATAAATAAATAAAAGGTCACAGGTCAAAGGAAGGAGAATGAGGCACATGCCAAAAGCCCGGTTTGAAACATCTAGGAGAGAGCGGAGGTGTCCTGAGACGGTACTCACTCAGACCCATGGTGGTTTTCCCCTCCTGGTGAGCAGCTCTCAGCTGGGCCACCAGGTCGGCACTGTCGTAGCCGGCGTTGTCTGCGATGATGGTGGGCAGCATCCGAAGAGCTTTGGCGAAGGACTCCATGGCCACAGCCTCTTTGCCCGGTGTCCTGAGAGCCAGGTCTGTCACCACCTTGGCCATCAGCATCTCAGAGCAGCCTGGAGGGACAGCAGAGTGGGTGATTCTCACACTGGGTTCAGACAGTAGGGGTGGGGGGGGGCTGTTGGACTTTCGGCCTGTTATTTCCCCACAGTATCCATGTAGATGGGCAGAGTGTGTGTGTGTGTGTGTGTGTAGACCTCACCTCCTCCGTAGACGGTACGTGTCTCCTTGACGGTCTGAGCCAGGACACACAGGGCATCATGGAGAGACCTCTCAGCCTCGTCCAGGATCTGCTGTGTGGCTCCACGCAGCACCACGGTACACGCCTCACCTGGGAGAGGCAAAGATGGTCAGGACTTACAATCCAGAGAAAATACGAGGAAGATAAATCCCTGACCATCAAGCCATTATCCTACTATAAACCTCAGAAGTATAACCCATTTCTAAGTCAGCCCGCCGTTGTATCAACACTGACCCATGGCCACTCCTGAGAAGTGGATCAGAGTGTCCTCGCCGATCATCACCTCCTCGATCAGCTTGCAGTGGCCCAACTTCACCAGCTCGGGGTGGTCGAAGGTGGACGTGATCTCCCCCCCCGTGACGAGAGCCAGGCGCTCCACTCCGGAGAAGTCCGCGTGTTCTATCGCCATGACGCCTGCCGCAGCAAACAGCTGCTCTGGGTAGTTGTAGATCAGCTGTCTGGTGATCAATCGTTATTGATTACTACATCACTCACATCACTCACAACGCTGGTAAAACCTTTGATGAATAGGTGAACTTGTGTGGTGTGTATGTACTTAGTATGTGTGTACTTAGTACGTGTGTGTTGTGTGTGTGTGTGGTGTGGTGTGGTGTGTGTATGTACGTGTGTGTGTGTGTGTGTACTTAGTACGTGTGTGGTGCGTGTGTGTGGTGTGTGTGATGTGTGTACCTGTTGATGAAGCAGTTGATCCCGTGCTTGAGGATCCGTTCCACCTTCTCCTTCATCTTCTCTTTCTCAGCCATCTCTATCTCCGCCACCTTGGCCGTGGAGTCCACACGCACTCTGGAGCCGAAGATCTGACACAAGACCATACAGCTGGTTGGTTACAAACCGAAAAGGGAATTTTCACACATTTTTTACAACACTTCTTAAGAGGCTAATAGGAGACAGTAGGGAAGAATATCAGGGACGGATTTAAATCTGATTCACTCAGCTGGAATTCAAAAAAAACATGCTGGAACAGGAGTTTACAGTTTACTTCCTGAATTGATAAAATAATTGATGGTCTGTAACCCTGAGAGGATATAAAAGGTCAAACCTTGATCTTATCGGTGTCCATGCCAGTGTTGGAGATGAGGATGTTGACGTTCTCGAGCCTCTTGGGCTGGTTCACACCAATCTTCTTGTCCAGCAGAAAGCCTACCGAGACAACCAACACATGAAGCTACATTAAAACACCACACAGAGTGGATGTTAGAACAAACTAAAGAGTGGTTTATTATAATTAATGTTCACACATACATACACTGCTCAAAAAAATAAAGGGAACACTTAAACAACACAATGTAACTCCAAGTCAATCACACTTCTGTATTTAATAAGAATATTTCATTCATTCAGATCTAGGATGTGTTATTTTAGTGTTCCCTTTATTTTTTGGAGCAGTGTGTGTGTGTGTGTGTGTGTATATATATATATATTTTACACACACACACACAGTCCACTAGTTTCACACACACCACTAGTTTTGTGCACAAACGCAACATTGGCTGTAATGAAGGTCTCATGAAGCCAGTTCGCTGCGTCGACCTGATTTTCATGTAGGAGGTTATTAACCAGTAATAACAGCACAGTATGAAGCTGCTACACCTTCTCAATCCTCCAAGAGCCCACAGCTCTGGGTCAGACCAGAGCTCTTTAGACCTCTTCATTAGGTCACACTGTAGCAAAGGTTTAGCAACGTGAACCCCCCCCGACTACGTTTCTTATTGGTCATCTTCAGGTAATCCCTCCCCGTTTCAGTCAGTTTTACTTCCGTTTGGTACCCTGATGAACATGACCCAGATGAGACCAACTGCCGTTTTCTGTCAGAGGCAGAGTATGCATCAGCCTCCCCAGTGGTCTCACCTTCGTCCAGGTAGGAGTCGATGAGGCTGCCGCCAAGCTTCTTGATGACGTGGATGGCCTCCAGGTTACCGGAGCTCTTCAGCCGGAGCACGGCCTCCACGGCCAGCTTGGCAAAGTGGTCCTTGTGGTGGGTCAGCAGCTTTGACGACAGGGTGGTGCGGGAGATGTTCAGGAGGTCCTCCTGGAACTTCACCTGGTCGTTACTGAGGGGGAGAATAAACAGGAGGAGGGAGAGAGAATAAACAGGAGGAGGGAGAGAGAATAAACAGGAGGAGGGAGAGAATAAACAGGAGGAGGGAGAGAATAAACAGGAGGAGGGAGAGAATAAACAGGAGGAGGGAGAGAATAAACAGGAGGAGGGAGAGAATAAACAGGAGGAGAGGGAGAATAAAACAGGAGGAGGGGAAGAATAAACAGGAGGGGGGGAGAATAAACAGGAGGAGGGGGAGAATAAACAGGAGGAGGGGGAGAATAAAACAGGAGGAGAGGAAGAATAAACAGGAGGAGAGGGAGAATAAACAGGAGGAGGGAGAGAATAAACAGGAGGAGAGAGAGAATAAACAGGAGGAGGGTAGGATGGTATTTTTCACAGCTTAGCAATGTGTGTAGTCTTTCTTTATGGTTTTGGATGGGTGATTACTCATCTATGTAAGAGCCTATTAAAAACTTAGAACATCTCATGACATTAGCTGAGTTGTGTGATAGAGACCTAGCAGTTAAACCTGACATCTAGAAATGCTTCATCATTGAAGGCCTACCCATGATCCACAGCAGCCTCCTTCAGAGCCTGGCGGGCTGCCTGGGTGGCCTTCCTCCAGCCAGAGATGATGATCTGAGGGTGGATCTTCTTGGCGATGAGGAGCTCAGCTTCCTAAAAGACAAGACACCAGGGTTGTGTTCATTTGGGAACACCGCAGAAAAAAAACATTTTGCAACGGGAAACAAAAAAACAAACAAGCATTTGTTATTGTTCGTTGGATCGTTGATAACTTTAGGAAGTATTACCAAGACAACGCACTACAGCTGGTGTTGATAATGGTTTTACTCCCAGGAGTTAATCTCTTCACAACAGACTGCGATGTGAAATACAGTATTAGCTAGGTGTGCTGAAGAGGGTGATTAAGGGTTGTTAAGTAAATCATCCACTCTTACCCTGAGCAGCTCAGCAGCCAATACCGTGACAGAGGTGGTGCCGTCTCCAACCTCATCATCCTGGGTCTTGGACATGTCTGGAAGACAGAAGGTGTAAAGGATCAGAGAAGGTCTAGGACATGTCTGGAAGACAGAAGGATCAGAGAGGGTCTAGGACATGTCTGGAAGACAGAAGGTGTAAAGGATCAGAGAGGGTCTAGGACATGTCTGGAAGACAGGAGGACTATAGGATCAGAGAGGGTCTAGGACATGTCTGGAAGACAGGAGGACTAAAGGATCAGAGAGGACAACAACAGTGTCCAGAAAGACAGCATAGCAGAGGGCCACTGCCCTGGGGAGCAGCATTATACCGTGTGCAGGCCTTTCATATCTCCCGACAACTACATAGTTAAACTGGTGAACACAACACTCACCAACCAGAGAAATACACAACGCAGAGGACGAAAAGTCAAAGTAATAACGATCAATGGAAATAGTGTTTTTTTTATGTAATAGGGGATTAATGATCAATCGGTCAGAGACATGGGAGGAATTTCAGTCCGGGACTCATAGCTACATGGCAAGTTCTCATTGGTCCAAATTGTTTATACATTGAACCTGAAATAGCATACTTGTTATTTAGCCATGGGCCCAGTTTCATTTCAAGGAATTATAATTCCTCAACCACAGGCTAGGGCTGGGTTATAAAGTACACCATGTCCCCTTGTTCTGTGGGGAGAATCACAGGAGAGAATCATCTTAGAGAATCACTGAGGACAGGAGAGAATCCTCTTAGAGAATCACTGAGGACAGGAGAGAATCCTCTTAGAGAATCACTGAGGACAGGGGAGAATCACAGGAGAGAATCACTGAGGACAGGGGAGAATAAACCCTATTCTCCTCCCCCTGATTTGCTTTGGGGTCCGTGTTATTGAAGAGTAACATCAACTGCTAACACTGGTGAACACCAAAACTCACCAACCAACACTTTGGCAGCGGGGTTGTCCACTCCGATGGCTTTGAGGATGGTGGCCCCATCATTGGTGACTGTAACAGTTCCCTCCCTGCCACCTCCGATAAGGATCTTGTCCTGCATGGTTGTTATTTATTTATATATATATTTAATTTAACCAGGTAGGCCAGTTGAGAACAAGTTCTCATTTACAACTGAGACCTGGCCAAGATAAAGCAACGCAGTGTGACAAAAACAACATCACAGAGTTACACATAAACAAACGTACAGTCAATAACACAATAGAAACATCTATTTACAGGCAATAAATAGGCCATAAAACAAAATACAATTTAGCATTAACACTGGAGTGATAGATGTGCAGATGATGATGTGCAAGAAGAGATACTGGGGTGCAAAAGAGCAAAAATAAATAAATAACAATTTGGGGATGAGGTAGTTGGGTGGGCTATTTACAGATGGGCTGTGTACAGGTGCAGTGATCAGTAAGCTGCTCTGACAGCTGATGCTTAAAGTTGGCGAGGGAGATATAAGTCTCCAGCTTGATGACTTTTGCAATTCGTTCCAGTCACTGGCAGCAGAGAACTGTAAGGAAAGGCGGCCAAAGGGGGTGTTGGCTTTGGGGACGGACAGTCAATGTGAGTTTGAGCCATGCAAACTATACCTTTGTTCTAGTTGAGTTTATCAAGTCATGCTATGCACTTAGGGATTGTTTTTTTTTTGTTTGTTAGTATAATTGTTCATAATTAGTAATTTGGTATTGATAATTAATTGATGTCAGTGACAGACTTGCTGAGTGATGCATACCATTCCCTTTGGTCCCAAGGTACTCTTCACCAGATCTCCAATGGCGATGGCACCGATGAAGGACGACTGGAGGAAACCCAAAACATTAGTGTAGCACGATATACCGGTAATACCACAGTACCAAAACATTAGTGTAGCACGATATACCGGTAATACCACAGTACCAAAACATTAGTGTAGCAGGATATACCGGTAATACCACAGTACCAAAACATTAGTGTAGCACGATATACCGGTAATACCACAGTACCAAAACATTAGTGTAGCACGATATACCGGTAATACCACAGTACCAAAACATTAGTGTAGCACGATATACCGGTAATACCACAGTACCAAAACGTTTCATATGATACTACCACATTTTAGAATACTTGAATAGTGTAGTACCGTTTAATATGATACTACCACATTTTTAGAATACCTGAATAACGTTTCATATGATACTACCACATGTTTCAGCCCTACAACGGGCACCTGTTATGTTAAAGTCAGTTATGTATTTTATTTTTAAACAGCCTCTTGTATTGAACAGGACATTAGGTCACTGAAATGTTTTCCCTGTGGTATCGCGATACTTGGCCTGGTACCGTAAGTAAAATGTTGGTATCGTGACAACATTACAAAACATTGTTATAAATGAATGGTACAGTAGAAAAGCAACTATTAATGTAGTATAATATCAAGGGAAAGGGAGATAATATACTAACATAACATAAAGTAAACATCACAGAGAACTCAGCTCACCAGACGGGCGGTCTCAGCTTTCTCCTCGTCGGCTCCTTGCCTGAAGATGTTCACTGGGGCCATGGATAGGGACGCCTGCAAGACAGGTTAGGATCTCAGACAACGCAATCTTGCCAGAGTCACACACCCGACGCAAGGCAAACTGGTGAATGCGTGTGTAAAAAGTAAAATCTTTTTGACAATCTCTATGATAATATATTAGGTCAAAGAAATATCCATAATCATGGTAGTGTCAAGATGACGAACATGTGTAAGAAGCCAAGGGCTGCTGATATAATTTGACAGCCGATGTGAATGACGCATTGAAATGTCTAGACTCATGCTTACATTTGTATCAAATCAACGACAAAAACATTGTGCCTTTATTATCAAACTCAAAACTGTACATCGCCGACCATACACGGTCATAGGTGGACTTGTATGTATGAACAGCAGACGGTTGGCGCTGTAACAAGGACCAGTGGATGACTCCACCCACTGCTCCTAAGAAACCGCTAGAAGCTTTGTGGCCCAAACTAACTGCGTTTTGGCAAACGCTATAGCTAGCCATGTAGCCTTCCTAGTTGTGTCATTGTGCAAGAACATGAAAATTTGTCGTGTCATGCTACTGTTAGATGGCCAAGCCCAACAATTAGTTAGCTAACTACAAATCTAGGGATACTGACGGGAGACAATGTAGCTTAGCTCGTTAGCTCAACCCCTTAGCAAGTTGCAAGTTTGTAATAAATAAAATGCAAATAATAATTACGTCGCTTCTACTGCTACGTTCATTCAAAGTTTAATCCAGTTTCAGGTGAAAATGAATTGTTTCTACATCAGGCCTGATTTTTCTGTTGATCACATAATGCCATCCACATAAAATTACCACATGACGCTATTAGCTAACCGGCTACCTTAGCATGCTAACTAGTTGGCTGCGTCCAGGACCCATGTGCTTCCTCAGTCAATGTTACACCCGTCAGATATAAAGAAATGAACAAAACCCATATTTATGCAAGATACTGCACGTTTAAGATGATGTTGTTTTTACTCAGTGTAGTTAACGATTACAATAGTGTCGTTGAAATAAAATGTTTATAAACGGAACAAAGAGGTTCGCTTACCATGATTTCTGTGAGTTGATAGCAGACGCCTTGCACGCACCGGGAAGGAACAAATAGGAGTGACGCAGCTACGTAAGGACACGCCAGAGCAAAGGTGCGCTCGATTTTGTAGCCCCGGGGGGCAGCGTTTGCAATTTTGGTACAATATCTCTCCTTTCTACTGATCCGGCATTTAGGATGAGCTAAATCAAATCCACCTAATTTAGAGAGTATTTTGCAGATTGTGCGAATTCACTGCACACCCCTCTCTCTCTTCTCTTCAAGCCAATGCAGAATAAATCATTTTAAATACTATTTTTTATACAGTAACCTACTATACTCAGGGTATGAGTAATAAGAATTGATATTCAATAAACCAGTGATAAGAGAACATTTAGACAAAATAAGCATAAACCTCATGTTTATACATAATGTACACAGTTAAATGTACCCCAAACAAAACACCACTGCCATTCAAACAATTTGGCAATGTTTTTAATAGAAAATGTGATAACTAGGATTAATGTCCCCAGATGTGACGTTTTCTGCTTTCCTGTTTGCATTTTGTCTTGTTCAGGTCGATCGGTGGAGGAGGTGGTCTGGAAAATGGCTGACGGAGTTGATCACATCGACATCTACGCCGATGTTGAAGAGGATTTCAACCAGGTATGCAAAACCGTTACATTTGTTTAAATCTTGCACCGTTATAGACATATTTTTGGTTTGCCTTATGATTTTTATTTGCTAAAATGCTTGTTGAAAGTTAAACCGAGTTATCTGGCGTCCGATGAGACCTGCAAAGCGATTGCCTGTGTTCGTCGCAGCGTTTTTGAATTGCAACTACGCAATGACTTGTCAAATATTTAATAAATAAAATAGTAACGTGGATGTTGTGTCCCTCCTTAGTTTTATGTTTGTTGGCTAATGTATACATTTTGATAGGTAAATATGTTTCACTTTGCAAGCCAACGTGGTCGTTCCATTGTTAACGACAGTGTTGTACCGGAGGCGAAGTGGCGGGGAAGGCCTCCGCAACACAAAAACACCGTGGCCTGCTTTGTCGTCGTGCGCTAACATTATATTGGTATTCAACTACCTAGTTACACATTACCGTGAAACTGTTTGGCTAATAGTATAAAACAGTAGGGACTGTGCTAATAACGAGTTTATTTTTTAAAATATATAATTAAAGTGTAGTTTCCCTCCGGTCGGCGACTGTTTAAAAGGTTGTTGCGCTCTCGGCGTCACTCCCCCTGCTTGCTGGCTAGGCTGAAGTTAGCTGTTATGTTGATGTTAATCTTTTAATTTTTCTCAAATCAAAAAAAACGTTTTCAAGATACCATGTTGCACAAACATTAATGATTTTTATTTTATTTTATCAACTGCCTTTCTAAATCTGATATTTTTGTTTATTTACTGCATTTTTAATGCCAAATGGAAATGCTATTCAAATCAAACTGTATTTGTCACATGAATAGTTCAGATGGAACTGCTATTCGTTTTGAGATTAGTTTGAATCTCATTGATCAATCACATAGGACTTGTTAGCTCTGCTTTGTTAATTTACGTGGGGGATATTTGACCCAGATCTGCATTTTTGTGTGAGAAATCGCTATAGTTTCTCATATCAGCTTTGTGCAAAGATTGCCAACTGCACTCTGATGCAGTGTGTGTGTAGACTGAAGTGTTGTGTATGCTGAGATTTCTCATGCTTGCCGAGTCTTTTCAATGTGCATCTGTACACTTTAAAGGGATATTTCAAAAACGTTCAAAGTCATAATCTCCAGTCCATTTGTACCGAACAAATCTGCATATTGCGAACACTCATTTGAATGTTTTACGTATTCAAATGATGTTTTGTTGACTCAAAGCAAAGTACCCGGAAGTGTTTGTTAGGAACTCATTAGCACGGGGACTGTCCAACATATTATACTGTTGGATTGAAAATACAACCAGCTCTAGGCAACACACTGTTACTGTTGAAATGTTGGCTAGATAATATGGCTCACATTGTTTGCCTATTCAGATGTGCAATAATGACTGCTGCATCTTTTGTATTTCATGTCCTGAATATCACAAATCGTTTTAACTGCAAAACAGCTAAGACCTCATTCTGCTCTCTGACCGTCACACGTGTCTAAGCATGTTGTTGGGGCTCGTTCCAGATCGTCTTTGTTGATATCATCTGTAGGACCCAACATTGACATGAAGAAAAAAATCTCAAGAGTTTTAAAGACATTCTGGAGCACAACTATTGATTGACTGACAGTGATGTAAGGTTGACCTATTGTGTTCTATCCCCCACAGGAATCAGACTACCCTGCCCATGACCAGATAGACTTGTATGACGATGTTATCTCTCCTTCGGCCAATAATAACGGAGACGCACCTGAGGACCGGGACTACCTGGACAACCTACCCCCACCTGCTGGCTCCGAGGGGAACAAGAGCACCCCGCCCAACGTGGTTTACACGTACACTGGCAAGAGGATCGCCCTGTACATAGGCAATCTCACATGGGTAGGTTATGGGTTTGAATTAGAGCGTCTGCTGAATAACACAGATGAATATAAACGGGCCAGTTACTCAGACCCAGATGAAGCTTATCTCCGGAGATAAAAAGCGTGCTCAGTGGGTCTTTGAGGATCGCCATTGGAAGTGTTTTTTTTAGTCCAGAGATGGGCTTAGTCGGGGTCAGGGAAACTAGCCCTTAATGTGCTTCGATTATGTAATGGGTCTTGATGTAAAAAATAAAAATGCCTCCCCTTTCCAGTGGACAACAGACGAAGATTTGACAGACGCCATTGGATCAATAGGCATTAAGGATTTGCTGGAGATCAAGTTCTTTGAGAACAGAGCCAACGGCCAGAGTAAAGGGTGAGCTTTCTCCTTGCCTTTCATGATCCCTCATTACACACTGACACTCTGAACAGACAGTGTTTTTTTTTTTTGTGGTTGACTTTCCTAATACCTTTGAACTACACACAGGTAGTTGTACGTTGATCTTCATTTATTCAGTTATTTTAAAGAGAAAAACAGAAAATAAATACCCCCATAAAAGCCAGAAGGAAAGAAAGAGATGGTGACTTGGTCCCGTTATGTCCTGGTGTGTCCCATTAGGTTTGCCCTGGTGTGTGTGGGCTCAGACACGTCCTCTAGGAAGCTACTGGACCTGCTGGCTAAACGGGAGCTCCACGGACAGAACCCCATTGTTACCCCCTGCAACAAACAGTCCCTCAGCCAGTTCGAGATGCAGTCTCGGAAAAGTAGGTGAACCTGCGTGCCTCCACACGGGGATGGGCAATTAGAGTTATAGAATAATAATTAGAAACGAGTTATCTGGTTTTTCTGCACGGTTTAATGACAAGGTAGGTCTGATAACCTGGGAAGACCCAACTACGCTGAAGCAGACCCAAGTATTTGGGGCTTGAGTCTGCCTCTGCTGTCAATGCAGAAATTTTATAAAAAATAGTTTATACATTTGATTAATAACTACATTTATTTGAATAAATACATTGATTTAGTGAACTAATTAGTTTTTTAGTGTTCAGAACTACCTAATTGGGTGAGCACAATGAGTTGGGGATTTGAATGTTTTCTCTGCCCTCTTCTTTCCCTTTATGCCCAGGTACATCGGGTGGGCAGATGTCCGGAGATGGGAAGGCGGGACCCCCCACCATGGGCCCCCGCGGTGGCTTCCCCATGGGCATGGGTAGGGGCCGAGGCCGCTTCCCCGGGCCTCCTGGTCCTGGAGGAGACCGCTTCCCTGGGCCTATCGGACCCGGAGGGCCCCCGCCTCACTTCCCAGGTGAGTACTCTTCCCACTCCAGCAGTCGGGTCGGTCCGTTCGCACGGCTCTCGGCTAAAACCAGGGTGTCTGCTGGTTCTTAAGAAGTCTGTCTTAAAATTGATTTTTGTAACTCTTAAAGTATCTTAAATTCAGTTTTCAAAGGTCTTTAAAAAATGTGCCCGAGATGACTACATTGTGCTACTGCTTAATTGTTGACACGCCGGCAAAAACTGAAATTAACAATGGAACGTCAAATAATACTGGAGGCCACTTTCAAGACGTTGGAGAGAGCTATCCAACCACATGTTCTTAAATGGACTTACTGTTAACCCGTAAGTCAAAGCCCTGTCTAAGCCGGGGGCTGGGGTTCCACGAGGCTATATGGAATTGTTTTAAGAAGGTCACACCAAGGATAATTTTACTCTGCTGAACAAAAATAAACGCAACATGCAAGAATTTCAGCTTATACCGAGTTACAGTGGGGTGGGGGGGGTCTACTAAACTATATGAAATTGTTTTAAGAAGGATTTACCAAGGATTAATTTAGCTATTTTATGATATTTTTTTGATCTAAAATGTTTTGAACATTTGGCCGTACTGCTATTAGCCCATACAAATGCAATGATTCAAAAAATCTCTAAAGATCCATATATATATATATATATATATATATGATTTATTCTGGATCTTATTTTGCCGTATTGCACATGGTTGTATTTTCATCATGTGTTCCCTGAACAAATAGATGACATGGTTAACTTATTTTATGTCTGTTTTGGAATAACAGCCAGTCCCCAAAAAGACTCCTTTTACCATCATGGGCTCATTTCTGGAGGGGAATATTAGCAGCTGTGGCAGGCCTCAAAATAACTATTTAATTGCGTTCCAAGTGGCTTTAAACAAGGTTGTTAGTCTTCAATTCAACTAAATGGAACCTGCAGATACCCTGAAAAACAGTACAGGAAGGAAGCCCGTTTTAATTGGTTCAATTTAAACCGTGCCCTGATTTACAACCAATGAAATGGCTTCCTTTCTGGTGTACTGTTTCTGCTGTAAGCAGTGTGAATGGATCTTCCACTGACAGCCAGGCCACTACTGTTGGTGTTATGCACTGCATGGACTGAACTGAAGATGGCTCCTCCTGTCTGGTTGTATTATCCTGTCTTCCACGTGACCATATGTGGGGAGGATTGGAAAGCACCAACCGACCATCTCTACACATTTAGTCTGTTTCAATACTGTTAGGATGGGGGGGGGGTGGTATTATTCAACATTTGTTTTATCCAGTTTGCCCCCGTCTTTACCCCCCGCCCCCTTAAGATAATAATAATTTAAAAAACACAATTCATTTTTTGCTTTGGCAACTTCTTCCTGTGTTGCTAGCTGCGCTTCTGCCATTGGCCGGATGGCCAGTGTGGTCACAGCCTTGTTGTGATTGTGTTTTTCCTCCCACTAGGGTCGGGGATGAGGCCACCTGAACTCATTAACCATAGACACCAAGAAGGCCACCTGATGGATATGAATTTCAATTGCTTCCCGCCGGGACGTGATGGGAATTGGCGACCCAGAGGTGAAATGCCTCGACTCCTGTTGACAACAGTTCTAGGGTTGGCAAATCTTCCCCAAATCTTCCCAAAAATCCCAGATTTTCCAGAAATCCCAGCTGGAGGATTTATGTAATTCTCAGGGAATTTGCTACACTGGAATCCTCCAACCTGGAATTTTTGGGAGTTTTGGTAATGTTTTGGATTTTTGCAACCCTTCTCAGTGCTAATGTATTAAATAAGAATGATTACTCCCCCCCCACCCCCTCTACCCCCTGCTTACATGTTCTTTTTTATTAAGGCCTGTCTGTCTATGGAGTCCTGGGCTGACTGACTGACTGACCAAGACTCTTTATTAAGGCCTGTCTGTCTATGGAGTCCTGCACTGACTGACTGACCAAGCTTCTTTATTAAGGCCTGTCTGTCTATGGAGTCCTGGGCTGACTCTGACTGTCTGACCAATCTTCTTCTCCCCCCCCCCCCACACTTTAAGTCCTGGGTTATTGATCATTGTCATAACTGTCAATCTTTATATGCTGTGTTGCTTGTTCTGTTTCTATTGGCTGTTCTGACAGTGGCTGTCCAGCACTCTTGGAAGCTAGACAACACAATGAGTATAGAAGGGGTGTCTTGGATGGCTGACCTCTTACCATCTGGACCAGTCAGTCCTGCCTGCTCCATACCAAGATGGTCTTTCCAGCCATCCAGACCTGTCTGTCCTGATACTCGGCCAACTGGTTCTTGGCTTTCGTTGCTAATAGCTTGCAAAATCTAAAATCTCGCTCAATCTTGAATTTTAATTCACAGGACGCCTAGGGTGGGTTGCACCAACATGGTTTAAATTAATCTCAGATTAGAGCTAATCTAGGTTTATAATTATTCTGGGATTAGAGCTAATCTGGGTTTATAATTCATCTCGGATTAGAGCTAATCTAGGTTTATAATTAATCTGGGATTAGAGCTAATCTAGGTTTATAATTAATCAGATGTGTTGCACCACTTCATTTCAAATCTGGATCAGTAAATCCATGATTAACAGTTTTTTAAAATATGATCAGTGACATCAATATGTGAGGTATTTTGTGAGTTGAAACGAAGTAGCTAGCCTACTTGACAAATGAGGCCACAAAGTTGCTGTTTCGTTATAAAAAATAAAAAAAAACAATGTTACTGTAAATCCATCGTGGAAGGTTCTGATTTTAAATAAAATTTGTTATTTGCCAGTACTCATTCGTTAGCTACTGTGGCTAGCTATTTTATTTTTTTCCCCTTTTTCTGGTATCCAATTGGTTGTTAGTCTTGTCCCATCGCTGCAACTCCAGTATGGACTCGGGAGAGGCGAAGGTCGAGAGCCGTGCGTCCTCCGAAACACGACCCAACCAAGCCGCACTGCTTCTTGATACAATGCCCACTTAACCACCAATGTGTCTGAGGAAACACCGTACACCTGGCGACCGTGTAAGCGTGCACTGCGCCCGGCCCGCCCCAGGAGTCGCTAGTGCGCGATGAGACAAAGACATCCCTGTCTGCCAAACCCGGACGACGCTGGGCCAAACCCTTCCCAATTGTACGCCACCCCATGGGTCTCCTGGTCGCGGCCGGCTGGGACAGAGCCTGGATTTGAACCCAGAATCTCTCATGGCACAGCTTGCAATGCAGTGCCTTAGACCACTGCGCCACTCGGGAGGCCCTAGCTAGTTTATAAACCAAGCTAGCTAGCATGCAATATTATGTATTATTGTCATTACTTAACGTTATTTAGGCACTTATTTGTCCGCTAGCCACCTGATCATGGCAAGTCAAAGTAGTTCAAATATATCAGTTTATTAAAAAATAAATATATATTTATTTATTGTCGGAGGTGATGGAGGAATTTAGTAAAGTACTGGAGGATAAAAAGACTGACAACACAACTGCCAAAAAGAAGGGCGACATATTTAATGGATCGACACGGATTAAAGAGAAGAGGGACCCAAATCGGATGAAAGCGTGCTGGGGGAATTAATCATTTTAACAAGAGAAAGCCAAAAAGGATTCGGCAGAAGACCGGCGGGGTCTATTTCAGACCAGAGGGCGGGTCTCCGATCACCCAGAAGATATGCGAGACGATTCCCCAGCAGTTTGCCCCTCTCCACAACTCCTATTATGACGATGGACAACTCCTCCTGCCAATATTTAAGCATAAATCACTGGTAAATATCAATACCTATAATGCTTGTTAAAATTAAGGTTAATGCTACTTCACTGCAATGTTACTGTTATCAGGCCCGTTACAGCAGGTTCCCTAACATCATCATTCGTACCAAGGCTGGGCATATCACAAGCCCCAATTCAATTGTTGTACAAATTGGGAAGGTACATAGACTATTAATAGTGAGTTAATTATTATAAATCTCAACAGGATTCAAACGGTCTCTAATTATTCTCTGAGGAACTCTGTCGTTTTGTATCTAGGTTTAAAGTGAACATAGAATAGAGGAAGGATTTAATTTAACTGGGATTTAATTTAACTAGGATTAAATTAACTAGGATTTAATTTAACTGGGATTTAATTTAACTGGGATTTAATTTAACTGGGATTTAATTTAACTGGGATTTAATTTAACTGGGATTCATTTAAAACTAGGTTTAATTTAACTAGGATTTAACTAGGATTCATTTAAAACTAGGTTTAATTTAACTAGGATTTAATTTAAAACTAGGTTTAAAATTTGGTGCAAAATGTGGTGCAACAAGATGATTTAACCCAGTTGAAGAGTTGATGCAGCCCGCCCCTTGTGTCAAACAGAGATGTGAATGTGGTCCTTCACGTTGTACAACGTCAGTATTCACAGCTTTTGTTTTGAGTCCTTTGCTGTGTTGCCTTCTCAGCTTGAACTTTGATCCCACTAAGTCAAGGTGGCCTCCAAGGCAGTGACTTAAACATACAGGATCACACATTTGAGCATTTTTCATATCTTCTCACCAACACGTCATGCAACTTAAAATGTCACAATTCCTATCCAGAAGTCATCAAACCCAAGCGAAGACATTTTCTGCAGTACTTGAGTTCCCTGTTCGTGGTCTCTGGATTCCAAGAACGTCTCGGCGCCGTCTACTGACACTGGGAACGTCTCGGCGCCGTCTACTGACACTGGGAACGTCTCGGCGCCATCTACTGACACTGGGAACGTCTCGTCGCCGTCTACTGACACTGGGAACGTCTCATCGCCGTCTACTGACACTGGGAACGTCTCGTCGCCGTCTACTGACACTGGGAACGTCTCGTCGCCGTCTACTGACACTGGGAACGTCTCGTCGCCGTCTACTGACACTGGGAACGTCTCGTCGCCGTCTACTGACACTGGGAACGTCTCGTCGCCGTCTACTGACACTGGGAACGTCTCGTCGCCGTCTACTGACACTGGGAACGTCTCGTCGCCGTCTACTGACACTGGGAACGTCTCGTCGCCGTCTACTGACACTGGGAACGTCTCGGCGCCGTCTGACACTGGGAACGTCTCGGCGCCGTCTGACACTGGGAACGTCTCGGCGCCGTCTGACACTGGGAACGTCTCGGCGCCGTCTGACACTGGGAACGTCTCGGCGCCGTCTGACACTGGGAACGTCTCGGCGCCGTCTGACACTGGGAACGTCTCGGCGCCGTCTGACACTGGGAACGTCTCGGCGCCGTCTACTGACACTGGGAACGTCTCGGCGCCGTCTACTGACACTGGGAACGTCTCGGCGCCGTCTACTGACACTGGGAACGTCTCGGCGCCGTCTACTGACACTGGGAACGTCTCGGCGCCGTCTACTGACACTGGGAACGTCTCGGCGCCGTCTACTGACACTGGGAACGTCTCGGCGCCGTCTACTGACACTGGGAACATCTCGGCGCCGTCTACTGACACTGGGTCACCATAATGCTTTAATTTGCTTTCAAACAGTTGGTAGGGAATCCAAACTCAAGAAGTTTCTGTTTTGTGTTTCTGTGTTCCAGGTGGTATGCAGGGCCCACCTCGACCCCCTCCTGGCCCACTAGGTCCCCCTGGACCCCTAGGCCCCCCTCCCCCAGGACAGGGCCTCCCCCCTCCCATGCAAGGCCCCCCCAACCGTGGCGACCGCCCCCCACCCCCGGTCATGTTCCCCGGCCAGTTCGGCCAGCCCCCCATGGGTCCTCTCCCCCCTGGCCCTCCCCCACACGGCTTCGGCCCTCCTCCTGGCCCCCCACCCCCCCAACAGGGCCCTCCACCCCCGGGTCATTTCCCCCCTCGCCCCCCCGGGCCCCTTGGACCACCTCTGGCCCTCGCTCCCCCACCACACATGACCGGGCCCCGACCTGGAGGCCCCCCACCGGCTCCCCATGTCAACCCAGCGTTCTTCCCTCCTCCTGGGGGTCCTAACAACATGGGGGGCCCTCCTGGAGGAGACGGCAGGGGCCCCAACGGGCCCAACGACCCCTATGGACGGCCACCTCCGTATGACCGGGGAGACTTCGGCCCCCCCGGCAGGTAATGTAACCCGACAGGATCACGACGTCACGTACTGCCAGTTCTACAGAAAGTCAGTTTCCCTCTTCTTCTTTGGTTCTGTTCCAACCTCCTTTACTCTACTCTAGATGATGGTTCGTGGTGGAAGAAAACAATGGATTTATTGAATGACAAATACTGCCAGTTTTAGTCTGAATGTATTTCAGTATGTAGAACAGCTGTGGTAGAAGCAACACCAGGGCATCATCCAACACCTTGTTTTATAGCGCTGTCAGGTTCCCTTAGCAACAGTCCGTCATCGTTTTGTGTTTGTGTTGGGGGGGCGTCTTTTAAGGGGGGGGGGGGGTCTTTTTTTTACTTGAGTATTTTGACTACGAAGCGTGGTTTCTTTAGTGACCCTCCTGAATCTCCCTTCCTCCATCCACCCTTCCCTCCCTCCCTCCTCTGGCTGCCTACAGTAACCAGCGTCCCCCGCTAATCTGTGAGTTTGACCTCAGGGCCCCCCTGCCCCGCGGCTGCCCAGACCCCTGGATTAACGAGGGTTTGGTCGATCTGAAAAATGGCGGCCAGCACTTGCACAATGCGAGTGACCCAGGGTTAGTAGAAATACTGCCAGACCCGCTGAACGAACATTAGGAACTAGCTTCCCCTGTAATGACCTGGTGCCTGGCTTTGTTGAATTTTGAGAGTGGATGCTTGTTGTGATTGATGGATTGGCCGAGCTATGATTTTGATAAGCGTTAGTAAACTGTGTGGTGTGTCTTGTGTGTTTCCTTAGATTAGCTAGTTATCACTGGTGTTAATTCCCACAGGCTTGGATAACGTGGTTTGCGTCTGCTGTGTCGTTTTAGCTGTCCATTAACTGTGTTCCTTGACTCATCTGATTGTCTCACCCCTCTGTTTTCTCAATCTCTCTTGCTCTTGATCAATTTCTCGATTTTGCGCGACCTCGCAAAATTAATTGGTGGAGAACAGTCATGGTCCCTCCCCTCTGACCTTCTCCTCCAATGACTTTTGAGAAGGCGAGGAGTTAGGAAAGACTAAAAAAATAGCTTTTCCTTCCTCTAAAACGTCCTCTTTCCTGTATCTAGTGGTTCTGAGTTTGTTGAGTTTGACAACTTTTTTTTTTTTCTCTCGATACTGATGCTGTCTCCTTCCTGCTTGTCTCCTTCCTGCTTGTCTCTGTCCCAGGGAGATGGAGTCGGCGCGGACACCGCTGAGCGAGGCAGAGTTTGAGGAGATCATGAACCGGAACCGAGCCATCTCCAGTAGTGCCATCTCTAGGGCGGTGTCAGATGCTAGCGCTGGTATGGATCATGCCCTAAACACACACACACACACACACCTCACAAATACTACAACACACTCTACCGTGGGGCTGAATACACACACACACACATTTTATCTATGTGTTGTAGATTGTATTGCGTACTTTCACAAGTGACCCTTATCTAAGTGTCTGAGCTGTACCATGTGATGTTAATGTCTTCCTCTCTCCATCAGCTGACTATGGCAGTGCCATAGAGACTCTGGTGACAGCCATCTCTCTGATCAAGCAGTCCAAGGTCTCTGCTGACGACCGCTGTAAAGTTCTCATCAGCTCTCTACAGGACTGTCTCCACGGCATCGAGAACAAGTCCTACGGCTCTGCCTCCAGGTAAATACAACCTCTTCCTCATTCTCCTGTGGTTCCTGTCAGGGAGGGGGGGGCAGTTCCATTTCAATTCGGTGAGGGGGGGGTGTGTCAGTTCCATTTAAATTCGGGGGGGGGGGGGGCAGTTCCATTTAAATTCGGGGGGGGGGGCAGTTCCATTTAAATTTGGGGGGGGTCAGTTCCATTTAAATTCGGGGGGGGGGGCAGTTCCATTTAAATTCGGGGGGGTCAGTCCCATTTATTTTCAGGGAGCAGGGGGGGGGGGGCAGTTCCATTTCAATTCAGGGAGCACACAGTAATTCAAATTCTTCTTGAGTTTTAATATGGTTTACTTTCTGAATTGACTGGAATTATAAGGGAATGAACCGATTTTGACTTCAACCCTGGTTGTTATAACAGACAACTGAGAGAAGTGAATGAATTGAAGGTGTCGTCTGATAATTCAGGATGATGTTCGCTACCTGCTAGTCATTGTGCCTGTATTCCTGTACTATTCTGTTCTTATTGACTGGGAATGATTGTGATGTTTTACCAACTGTAGTTCAATGCACTTATTATAAAACAGTCTGGGTAATACTGTCTCAAATGTAATTGATTGACAGGTCAAAGTGTTAGTGACAGTTGTATTGGTGACGTTATTGTTTATGAAATGATTGATGGTTTTGGCCGATGGACAGACCTGCTTTGGCGGTTGGTTAAGAGTTTGATGTATGAATGTAAGTTCTGCCCCCAAAAGACGCGAGAGGTCGAGGGAGCGTGACCACAGCCGATCCCGGGAGAAGAGCCGGCGCCACAAGTCCCGTAGCCGCGACCGCCACGAGGACTACTACCGCGAACGCAGCCGGGAGAGAGAGAGGCACCGCGGGGACAGAGAACGAGAACGAGAAAGAGACCGTGAGAGGGAGTACCGACATCGTTAGCGGAGGTGTGTATTTCCCCGTTCAAACTCCTTACCCGTAACCATGTCACCCACTCTTCTCCCTCAGCTTAATGCAGGCCAGGGGCCAGGTCGCTACGGCCCAGAACAAGAGGCCCACGAGCGGGACTTGACGCGCCCTGCGGAGCCCGACGGTAGGTGGAGGTGGTAGGTAAAGGCATTGTTCCAGCGGTCATTATTGTAGTCTTGACCAGAACTGACTCATTGCTGCCATGTGTGTAAATATATATTATTTGTCTGAAACTTTTTTGTAGGTTTTGACTGTTTTTTTTTTAACTTTCATCCTTTGAACATTGACTGTGTCGTCAGGCTTCTACTGCATGAGTGTGTGTTGTAGGGGGCGTTTTATATGGAAGCCCTGGTAAGCTTGAAAATGTTTTAAATCTCTTTTAAGTTGGAAAAAGTACTTTATGACAAATGATCAACACCTGTGAAAGGTTGTAAAAATATGCCAATTGTTTATTGAAGGGTTTCTTTGACACCTGATGCCACAATGTGCCAAGAAATGATTAGTCTACATTTTGCAGGGGTCAAAGGTTGAACTCTGTGACGGTACAACTTAAGGGGGTTGTTTGTATGAGTTGTTTTGTAGGCCACCAAATGATGACCAAAACTGTAGGTGGTTCTGACTCTTGCTAACCTGAGGTAATGGTTACATGCAAATTTGAAATGTCTAAACTATTTTAAAACCACTCTCAGTTCTCTAATATAAGCCAAAGTATGGTTTTGGGGTTTAAATAATGGAAAGGATTTTGGTATTATCGTCTGTGAACTTGACACATATCTGTGCCATATTTGTAATTTTATCATGCTGAAATTGGTGGTCTTGAAGAAAAATAATTTTTGTTAATGTTTTTGTATAATTAATGACATTAATATCAAGCTGGTAAAATGTTTTGTCTATATTAATTTTTAGGCATATAGTTAGTTATCTGGTCTTACTCCCTTGACGGTCGATAGGAATGTGGTAACTAGCCCGCTATGTCTCCTGTAGCGTAGTTGGTCTTCACTCTAAAGCCCCGTTTTTTGTACAACAGACCATTTTGAGTGTTGCTACTGCTTTTGGTGCTGTTAACATTAGATTAACACAGTTTTTAACCTTTTACATATATCATTTCTGTATGTGCCATTTTATTTTTTGTGCGTTTTTTCCATAACATTGAAGGATTGATTTCCAAAAAAATGATGGCTCAGGTTTTTTTGATCCATTTTGTGTACCTTGATGGTAACATGGGGTTATATATTATATATATACACACTTCATGGCAGTGTAGGGCCCTGTAAAATCCACGTTGTGGAGAATGTGGACAGAACCACAGAATCCAGACATTAAAACGGAATGAACCAATGGGTCGAGGCTAGTGGGACGTGGGTGGGGCGTCGACGAAATGTGTCGGGGTTAGTGGGGCATCGGCTAAATGGGTCGAGGCTGGTGGGGCGTCGACTAAATGGGTCGGGGTCGTCGACTAAATGGGTCGGGGCTGGTGGGGCGTCGACTAAATGGGTTGGGGCTGGTGGGGCGTCGACTAAATGGGTCGGGGCCGGTGGGGCGTCGACTAAATGGGTCGGGGCCGGTGGGGCGTCGACTAAATGGGTCGGGGCCGGTGGGGCGTCGACTAAATGGGTCGGGGCCGGTGGGGCGTCGACTAAATGGGTCGGGGCCGGTGGGGCGTCGACTAAATGGGTCGGGGCCGGTGGGGCGTCGACTAAATGGGTCGGGCCGGTGGGGCGTCGACTAAATGGGTCGGGGCCGGTGGGGCGTCGACTAAATGGGTCGGGGCCGGTGGGGCGTCGACTAAATGGGTCGGGGCCGGTGGGGCGTCGACTAAATGGGTCGGGGCCGGTGGGGCGTCGACTAAATGGGTCGGGGCCGGTGGGGCGTCGACTAAATGGGTCGGGGCCGGTGGGGCGTCGACTAAATGGGTCGGGGCCGGTGGGGCGTCGACTAAATGGGTCGGGGCCGGTGGGGCGTCGACTAAATGGGTCGGGGCCGGTGGGGCGTCGACTAAATGGGTCGGGGCCGGTGGGGCGTCGACTAAATGGGTCGGGGCCGGTGGGGCGTCGACTAAATGGGTCGGGGCCGGTGGGGCGTCGACTAAATGGGTCGGGGCCGGTGGGGCGTCGACTAAATGGGTCGGGGCCGGTGGGGCGTCGACTAAATGGGTCGGGGCCGGTGGGGCGTCGGCTAAATGGGTCGGGGCCGGTGGGGCGTCGGCTAAATGGGTCGGGGCCGGTGGGGCGTCGGCTAAATGGGTCGGGGCCGGTGGGGCGTCGGCTAAATGGGTCGGGGCCGGTGGGGCGTCGACTAAATGGGTCGGGGCCGGTGGGGCGTCGACTAAATGGGTCGGGGCCGGTGGGGCGTCGGCTAAATGGGTCGGGGCCGGTGGGGCGTCGGCTAAATGGGTCGGGGCCGGTGGGGCGTCGACTAAATGGGTCCAAGATCATCATAAAATATGAATGAAATGCATCAGTCAGTCTTATTTTTCTTTAACTTTCTGAAGAGGAAACGTCAGTGTCTGGTCTGTCCGCGACTGTCCACCACTTTGTTAAGCCGTTAGTGATGATGCTAATATAACGACGACAGTCTTCTGGTAGATGGAAAGGTTTTCCCCAAAAACATTCTCGGTTAAACACGGGCTTCTCTGTAGTTAATATTTACTTGGCAGAATGGTATCGTGAATATTTGCATAAATCCACTGGCCATTTGTTTAGCAAACTCTGCAATCGCATGAGGTGCTACAGAAACATCACTCGTCAAACAGTGACGCTCACTGGTGCACAGTTGAATTAAAGGGTAACTACAGCCCAAAATACTGGTGCACAGTTGAATTAAAGGGTAACTACACCCCAAAATACTGGTGCACAGTTGAATTAAAGGGTAACTACACCCCAAAATACTGGTGCACAGTTGAATTAAAGGGTAACTACACCCCAAAATACTGGTGCACAGTTGAATTAAAGGGTAACTACACCCAAAAATGTAAATTTCTGGTCTCCTGTTTTAAACATAGAATGTTTTTATTTTTTATATATATAACACACACACACGGAAAATGTTCAATTGATTTTATAGGGCCCTAGCAATGTCTGTTTGCGTGTAAATGTGAGGCCAATTTGATTACTATTCTTCCCTTAATACTGGGCGTCACAATGTGCTGATCCCGTAAACGAATAAGAAAACCATAAAATATTTTTGCCAGAGGGTAGAGTACTTGGAAAAGATGCTGATAATATCAATCCATACAGGTACAGCACTTATCTGATATGTCAATGAGGACTAAAGAATCATCACTATTGTCCACAATTCAACGGCAGCCATTTTGTTAATGTGGATATTTTAATGTTTCTAATGGTACACCTATTTTGAAGTGGATCTCGAGATTTCACTGTCGGTTGTCTTGTTTTTAGGCTGTAGTTTGAAGTAGACAGCCAGACAATTTTGACTTGGCACCAAATATCTTGTAGGAATTGAAGGTCGATGGGTGTTTCACTGAAATGGTGAAGTCACGAAAATAATTGTGGTATTTGTCTCAAATTTAATGTTGCCGTTTGTAAATCCCAGTAGTGATTTGAATGTATACCCCAACATCTGTGTTACCGGTAACTGATATATGTTATTTTGTATTGGATTGGTTAGTTTGCTGAGTAGTGACTCCATGCTTGCATTAAATGGGAAAACTCCTTTGGAATGTACATGTTTAATTGCAGTAACTTCTCTGAATCACCCCCCACCACCCCCCTCCCCCTCCCATTTTTAAATGGCAATAGCATTTTGTTAAATTATTCAAATAAATGTAAGACTTTTAAATAATACAACTCACAAAATCAATCTAAAAGGTTTGGTCATTACTTTTTAAATGACAAGGAAACCAAGTGAAGAGAGGTTACTTTATTAACCTGTACTCCTATTGGTCTCACTTCATGGTAAAGGAAATGCTTTGATCTACGCTTACTACCTGTCAATCTATGTTCACAGATCCTCAACATTTTGTTTCATTTAGCGTTGGGATCATATGTGCCCGCTTACAGGGAAGAAATGACTAGCTATTTTTCCAATTTTGTCTATAGGTGTCAGTGATGTTTTGCAGGCATGGAGAAAGCAGCGCTGATTTCCTGATAACATATTTCTGCGTCTGTTTTTAACTGTCTCTCTCTCTCTCTCTGGTGTGTTCATCCTTCACAACTACACATCATGTGGTTCCTAAAACACTCATTGGTGTCCACACCATCTCAAGAAGGTTCATTTTGACCACCTTAAACTCGTTCAATGTCTCCAGCAAAAATAGACTCTGCAGGAAGTTAGTACCAAAAACAGCAACTGGTCACATTCTTTAGTCCATTAGTTATAATTCTAATTGTTAAGTGTTTTGAGAACATGTCTTGGTGATGCTGTGGGCCCTTTGAGATGCTCAATGGATCTGAAATGATTGTGCGAAGGGTGATGGGGTTCAATGACATGTTGGTTTGTATTAACTTTTAAAAAATGTGATATTGCCAACTATGCACCATGTAAATTCACTAATTGAGCAAAACCTGGCTTCAATTTGATTTAAAAATGATATTGATAAACAATTAAACTAACAATTACTACTAGGCTATTAACTATAGTTAAAAAAAATATATATAAATGTAAATTGTCATTGACAACCAAAACGTACAGAATATTCCTTTTACCTGGTGTATCAGTTTGAAACTGTCTGGGGGGTGATCTATGAACTGAAATATTAATGAATGGTTATGTGGTTTGCAACTCCAATGAATTGTCAGTGTGATGTTGATCCTGTGCATGCCAGGCTCTGGCTGTGTGAGTTGTTTCAGACTACTGATACATGTGTGTAGGGATAAGGGTGTGTTTTTCTACATTTTATCCTGATGTAATAATACCATTCCTCTATGGAGATCTGACCATGTTTGTCCTCTGCTTTTCCCAGTGCTCCGGGCACAAATGTTATCTGATTGGATTTCACCTATCGGATAGGTTTAAATGCATAGCTGTAGAATGACTAGAACGAGGGTCTGCATTCAAGTCAATGACTCGTCTGTTCTATTTATTATTTCTATGTGTTTTTAAATCCTATCCAATCGGTAAAATCCGCGTTAATGTTTGGGGAGAACTATTGCCCTCGTCACCTCTCAGACTAGGGGACCGATTCCCCCAAACTGGCCGCTAACACCTTTTGGTTTTATGGACTTGTTGAAAATCTGAGAGGATTTGATAGGTGGAAGTAAATGTGAGAATTCCACCTATCAGAGGACAAGGTAGACTTAATACCACATTGTGTCCATCTGTGTTAATCCTCTAAAGATATTGAGAAGTACGTTCGGTCTAGGGGGTTGGGATTGAGCGTTCTGTAGATACCATCTTCTGCCCAAGGACTTTCAGATTAGATTATAATATGTTCTGTGAGCACCCTTTAAACAGGTTTATCCAATCCACACAAATTGATTGTAAAACCTTGTCTGAAATGAGTTGAGTACTTAGTGCATGACACATTTCAGTACATTCTAAATTCAGATCTCAACAGTATAGCAGGGTCAGTCATTGTGGGCCACTACGTTGTTCTTACTCACTGTAATGTGGAATCACTCTCTTGACAAGTTGACTACCATTAGAAAGAACAGTGCCTGCATGTATTTGTTTAGTGTCCTCTGTGTGTCTGTGTGTGTGTGCTGTAAAATTAGAGGGGATATGACACAAACAACAAACTGTATATTGTTGGGCTGCCCCAAACCAAACTCCACCCTTCGTTTTCACACATTTCAGCCTACGGAAGAGGACAGGGACGAGGACGCCTCTTCACAACCAGCAGGCCCTACATCAGGATCGCCTTGTCAACTAGCCCCCCCCCCCCCCCCCCTTTGTCTGTGTCTCCATGGTTACCAGGGGACTGACTACCTGGGAATCGCTCACAGCTGTGTAAGGTTATAAGTAGTGTTCTTTAAAATCATTCTCATGGTATATATATAAAAAAAAACTTCTCAACAGCTATTTTTATTTTACTGAAATTTTATTTGATGTGAACAAAAAAATGATTACCTACCTGTGTTGACAGGCTTCTTTCAAGCTTAGCGAAAATAACAAATGACTACATTTGCCTGCTCTATTCCAAAACGGACAACTTTTGACTGCTATAATGTGTACATTTTGTCAGGTTAAAGCTGATTTTTACAGGGAGGTTTTTTTTGTTGGTTTTTTTCATCTTCATTTCCTCTCGTGCCCCTCCCTACTTTTCTCGTTTAGGATAATGTTTGTAAATGTCTCTGCTTTGAATATTAAAATAGATTCTGTGTTGTAATAAACTTGTTTACTGGGGTTTTGACACTTAATAATAATTTACATGTGTACGTTTTTGCCTTGCATACATTTTTCATGTTGAATTTTACAAAATAGTTATTTTTAAATTTACTCTCACTTAAGTTGCAAAGTTGTGCTGTTATTGACCAAATGAAGCACAGTTGACCAAAAAAATTGTATTTGTCCCGATGCCCAGAATTAGTGAAATCTGACTGAATTTAGCGTAACTTCTTATGCATTGAATGATCATGTGACAGATATTTTAATCATTGACTTATCAGTTTGTTCTAAAAGTTCTACTTAAAATGTAGCTACTTGTTGACAAACGTTTGTTTTTAGTCTCCATATACTTCTGTATGACATTTGAATTCCAAAAGTGAAAATCCATGTCTTTGCTAAGTGATTTTAGAGGTATTCAGGACTTGATTATACTTGGGCAAAACTTTATTTTTTTATTTTATTTTTCTTGATTTTCATTTTTTTTCCTTCATGTTACCAGGAAGTACATTCCAAGGGTTCATTACCCTAATATTAATGACACAAGTAGAACAAAATGATTGGCTTATATGGAATTATTTTAGTGATAGATCAACCTTCACAGATCTGGACAATACTACTACTGTGAAGCGAATTGGTCTCTTATCTGCAAACTTGTGCTCCGATTGGCTGGCTGATGTACTGCACTGATTTCTTATTGAGTTGCTTATCCCACTGGTTTAAGCCAGTGAGGTTTGTGGTAACCTGGTCCCAGATCTGTATATACTACTTCTTATTGAGTTGCTTATCCCACTGGTTTAAGCCAGTGAGGTTTGTGGTAGCCTGGTCCCAGATCTGTATATATTTTGGCAGAGTCTTGACTACATTGAATAGCAATAACAATGCTAGACTAGTTGGCTAAAACGCATACAGACCTGAGCGGTATACTACAAAGCAGAACCAATGTGTTAGCCAGCTAATTTGCTTAAATATTCTGAAATAACTTTTTTTTTTAATTGGAAAAGAAGCTTGACTCCACAACCAAAAACACATATCTAAGTTCAGCTTTTTTTAATGAGCCAGAAAATCAAATGTAATTTATCAAAGTTAGCTGGCTAATGCATTGATCCTGTTTTGTAGGATCCCCTTCTGGGACCAGGCCATGGGGCTGGGTGTAGTAAATGGTTGATTACAGTAGTAATGAGGGTCTGGGACAAGGCTGAGTGTTGTAAATGGATGGGGAATTACACTATAGTGAGGGTCTGGGACAAGGCTGAGGGGATGGGTGTTGTAAATGGCTGGGGGTTACAGTAGTGGGGGTCTGGGTGTTGTAAATGGATGGGGATTACAGTAGTGAGGGTCTGGGTATTGTAAATGGATTAGGATTACAGTAGTGAGGGTCTGGGTATTGTAAATAGATGGGGATTACAGTAGTGAGGGTCTGGGTGTAGTAAATGGATGGGGATTACAGTAGTAAGAGTATTCAAGTGAGGTGTCCATTTTGTAAAGCATGAGAGCACAATCCTTCCCTGGCTTCTCGGGGTCTGTGCACTGACTGGTCTGCCAGATTAAAATAACTGATATTGATGCCTGTTTTAAGGCGGTAAAACCTACCTCTCTACTCCCATGTATTTTCTAAATGGCCCTGATAGACATTAGTGGTGCTCTCCTGCTTGCATTGTGTTGACACTGAAGATAGATATTTAGGTGGCTATTGTGGCTTCGAATCATTCACTGAAACAACTGCTTCAGTCAACTAAACATTATTTTTTTATTTTATTTTATTGGTTAGACTTTACATCCAACTATTGGCACATAAATATCTCCCAAGTTTTTAATCAATATTGCCCACTAGCTACAAAGAGCATTTTGAGGACTTAACAATGTGTTTGACATGGTATGTATGTTATTGAAAGTACTCCTTCAGGTAAAGTTCGCATGACAGACACTTCCGGTTTTTTTTATACGTGGGACTTTTGTATTGCATTTTATTGTATAAATGCACGGAGATATTGAATATGGTGTAAAGCATTCATAATGCTCTATGTAGCTAGTTTACCATGTTTATTGTGCTAATGGACAGGTTATCAACGCTTTGTTACCTATTCGCAGATCATTACGAATAGCTTTCCAGCCCCAACGTCTTTTCAAACCGGTTGAATATTTGAGTGGAGCTGGTTTGATACGTCGATACTGTACATATATACGCAGTCGACAAGTGTTACCCATGCTCAATTAGTGTTGTCATTTTGTACATATAATAATTCATCCATCTTAGATATTACCTTCAAATACTTTTTACAATTAGATCAAACTGATCAATTTCTCTCTCGGACGTGTTCAGGAAATTGAACTTTTTTTTAAAGGTGCACTGTCTTGTTTTGAGTGGTTTCAATAAACTAGTTTTCTCCGTCTTTTGATGTCGGGTCTCCGTGAACCATTAGGCCAAATGTTACTGTTCCTGACATTGCTGATTTGGCTTCATCAAATGTACACTTAATCAATAGAATGCAATGTATAAAGGCTGAAATAAGACCGGAGGATATTACTGAGGTCTGTAGTTTTTCTGTTTTGTGAAAATATTGTAACGGTCTACTTTACTCAAACTTAAAACTATGTTTTTTTTTCTCAGGTATGATTGACACGATAAAAAAAGGAAGGGCCTATAACTAGTTTCCCAAGGATCTTGATGTTCTTTATTTATATATAATTTACTCAGTTACACTTACACCAAATGCTGAATTGTACAGTAGGCTGTAGTTGTTTTTGCCCTGATTTAATTTACAGCTCCATGACATTCACCCGAAGGTAAGTCGTCGGTTCCAGATCCATGAAGAATGACGGCTGCAAATGTTCTGAAGTAGTAGCTATTCAATATACTTAATGTGTTCCTCTTCGCGTTATAGCAAAGTAAGGAAATCATTAGTGATGGAACTATAATTACATGGATAATTGTTATCAAATATACAAGATAAATGTCTCAAATCAGACAGGATTGATTATTGCATTATTACACTGCAGACTAAAACACTGTCAATGTGTGTTTATTTCAGATTATATTGCTATTTTAATTATATGATTTATTACACTATTTGCAGTAAGAATAAAGGCAGTAGGTTCTCTTGAGTTTGTACCACCTTGTGCCTTCTCAAAAAATAAAAGAATCGAAACTACATTGTGACTCCATTTATTCTGATTATTAGTTACGATATGAGGCTTTTGGATATATGTATCCAAATTGCAACGATCGCAAACAAGTCAATAGCTGATCAAGACCGTGTGTAAAGCAGTTGGTGTAGGCGAAAGGCTGGCAGGTGGTAGTCTGGTGGTTTCATTTTTGCAAACGACTCGTTATCGCCATCTGCCTGCCTTTGGGCTACAGTTGGTGAGAAATGCTTATTAAAAAAACAACTAGTCCAAAGCCTTGGCTCACATTAAACACATTTTATTAATTTCAGTAGCCGATGTGGACGTCAGCATGTGGGATTATGTATAAACGGCCTAGCTTCGATGATCACTCGAACCCTGACTCATGTCCAGAAGAGAGCCTGCAGAATAATTCGGAACGGGTCGTTCACCAGCTACCCGGGAAGCCCTCGGAATCATTGGAGAGCAAACGGGAGCAGATCTGCCTGACATTTGCTAAATACTTCACTAAACTGATCAATGCACACACCATATTGCCGAGGGGCCTTAATAATGCCGTCTTTAAAGCTCCTAAAATGTATTTATTTTAGCTGCCACCCCAAACATTGTCGTTGTATTATTGTTGTTTTGTATATATTGCATAGTTTAACATTGTATTACATGTTTTGCTAGTTTAGGATTTTACTATTTGATGATTGTAAATTGGTTTACACAATTCAGTCTATATGACTGCAATACATTTACTACTACAGGGCACAAAGCAGAACATTAGACAAGAGGAACGTAATCGTTTTAGCTCCCGTGTTCACATCGGACCAAGAACAATGTAACGTACTTCCGGTGCTTGTTTGGCTGGCAATTTGAAATTTGTACAATGTAAAATCGTGTTGTTTCCGTAGATTTAATGGCAATCTTATTAAATGACACGTTCCAAATCACTACTGCAAGAGTCCTATAGTGACATATACGAGTTTAACGTCACTTTCTAGTCTCTATACTATGTTTAAAAGGATGGCTGAATTTGGACCAGATTCCGGGGGTAGAGTGAAGGTAGGGGATGGATGTCAATAATATTTGATACCGGCAACTATAATATGATCGATAAAAAGTTTTATGTTAATAAGAGACAATTTAACTAAGTGTGTTCCCTAATTATAATATATTTCATTTTTAATAAGTCTATGGAAGCGTGTCAGTGAAGTGCTTGTCGTGAAGACACGGTTGGAAAGGCAGGCATCAAACCGCATCACTTCTTACTATCTGCCAGCCGGTTCACCATATTATCATCATTGATCTGCATGATGTTGCAGAAAACATCATTTGTCTGTTATCCACAGGGTGTTACGATCGTCAAACCCATCGTATTCGGAAACGTTGCTCGGTATTTTGGAAAGAAGCGAGAGGAGGACGGACACACTCACCAATGGTCTGTGTACGTGAAACCATACAGAAACGAGGTAAACTCAACTGTCATCTTGGAAAATGGATGGTGTTGACTTCAAGGTCTCATTGGAGATAATTATCATTGGATAATACAGTATTGACCTGACCAATTATATTCCAGGATATGTCTGCATATGTGAAGAAAATACAGTTCAAGCTACATGAAAGTTACGTGAATCCACTCAGAGGTAAAGTTTGTAATGTATCCACGTATTAACAGTGATGTAATTAGTCATGAATGTAGGGCTCATGGTGTTCTCTTTCTGATCCGTCGTAGTCGTGACGAAGCCTCCGTACGAGATCACAGAGACGGGCTGGGGAGAGTTTGAGATCATCATCAAGATATTTTTCATCGACCCCAATGAGAGGCCGGTGAGCGGTGCTCGACTATGTCATTTAGGGACCTCGTTCAAATCAAACTTGATTATTATAGCACCTTTTTTTAAACAGAGGATTAATTTCAGAGTGCTTAACACAATAACATAATAGGAAGGTGATAAAAAAAAATATGTTTTCTAAATTAGGACACATTAAAATAGTAAAACAATAGTTTAATAACAGTGGACTTGAGACTTTACATTTTCATTGTACAATTACATTATTTTTATGATACAGTTCCCCCAGTTACATGAATGTCTGTCTGTCTGTCTGTCTGTCTGTCTGTCTGTCTGTCTGTCTGTCTGTCTGTCTGTCTGTCTGTCTGTCTGTCTGTCTGTCTGTCTGTCTGTCTGTCTCTGTCTGCCTGTCTGTCTGTCTGTCCTCTCTCTCTATCTGGCTCTCCTATCTATCTATCTATCTTATCTTATCTTATCTTATCTTATCTATAGGTGACTCTCTACCACCTACTGAAGCTCTTCCAGTCTGACTCCAGTGCCATGCCCAAGAAGACGGTGGTCTCTGAATTCTATGATGAAATGGTGAGACATTTTATTTATTTATTTTTCAAACAGTGAACCGAAGAGGACACGAGAAAGGAAGTGAAACCAAGGTGAGGAAAGAAAGCAGAGAGGCCCCGTCTCAACTCTCTGTCCTTCCTGTTCCTCTCTCAGATCTTCCAGGACCCCACAGCCATGATGCAACAGCTCCTTAGCACCTCTAGACAACTGACCCTGGGGGCCTATAAGCACGAGACTGAGTGTGAGGAGCACACACACACACACCTGTACATTTAGTACCTGTAGATTCATATTGCAACTAGTAACTACTGTATCTAGCTATGTCTTTTTTAACCCTCGTCGGGCAAATGTGTTTCAATGCAAATTACAGACATCATCCACTAGATTCTTCTCTTTTTTTTCTTGAGAGGCTGGTTGGGGGCCCGGAACATAATTACAAATCATTTGTAGACTGCAAATTGACCTCAAAGAAGCCCAAACAGATATAATATTTGACTAAAACACCATTTCAAACCTGGCTTACATGTGTATATATAATCACATCTCTCTATCATACATGGGAATACTTGAACACATTTTCCCAAATGAAAATCTCTTGGAGCTGATTTCCTGGTATTGTTAGTCTTTTATGTCCAACAATTAAAAATAATTGCTCAGAAAACTTGGGGAGCCTATTAAAACCACCCGCGGGCTAAATTCGGCCAGCGGGTCGTCAGTTGGGGAACCCTGCAGTAGGGGCTTAGATTAAAAGTCCATGGCTGCGTTTACACAGGCAGCCCAGTTCTGATCTTTTACCCAATTATTGGTCTTTTGACAAATCAGATCCTTTGCCATTGAGATCAGAATTGGACTGCCTATGTAAAGGCAGCCAATAAAACCCAATGTCTTTGTCCTCATTGTTCAGTGACACCACAGCAGTGCTGAGTGGACAGTATCACTGGTGACTGACCCTTCCTGTGTCTGTAGTTGCGGAGCTGGAGCTGCGGACGCGGGAGAAGCTGGAAGCAGCGAAGAAGAAGACCAGTCAGGAGATCACAGACCTGAAGGATAGACTGAAGGCCAGCAGAGAGACCATCAACTTCCTGAAGGGAGAGATACGCAAGCTGGAGGAGGAGGACCAGATCAAAGACCACTGATACACACACACTGGGTGAATCTCAATGGTATTTTCTTGATTCCTCATACCTTCTCTCCTTGCATCCTTCTCAAAACTCATTGGAACACAAGATATGAGGTTCCTTGTCTTGGATCTTCTCTTCCTATGTGTTTTGAGAAGGAGATGAGAGAGGACGCAATGAATCATGGATATACAATTGAGACACACCCTAAATTCCAAATCAACCTATAGGCCATCTCCCCGAGGCACCCCTGTATATCTGAAGGGTTTGGATAGGTGGATGCAATATGGTGCTTGTGACTCACCTTGTCTTCCCGATTTCTGATAGGCTGGATGGAGTTTACGCCTTTTTTCTTCCACCTATCCAACCCCTTCAGAGCAAAGGGAGGTGCCAGGGAGGAGGGGCTAGGGATGGATTTGGAAATTGCCCTCGTCTGGAATCCACACAGAATATCACTCCATTTTACGATTGTTTAATTCCTTAATATAATATCTGTCATTTCTCAGATGCTTTCATCCAAAGTGACTTAGTCATGTGTGTGTATGACTCCAAAGTGACTTAGTCATGTGTGTGTATGACTCCAGAGGGACTTGGTCATGCGTGTGTATATTCGTCGTACGGGTGGGTCCCTGGAATGGACTCCACTATCTGGGCCGTACTGTCACCATGCTCATCCTGGCCGTACTGTCACCATGCTCATCCTGGCCGTACTGTCACCATGCTCATCCTGGCCGTACTGTCACCATGCTCATCCTGGCCGTACTGTCACCATGCTCATCCTGGCCGTACTGTCACCATGCTCATCCTGGCCGTACTGTCACCATGCTCATCCTGGCCGTACTGTCACCATGCTCATCCTGGCCGTACTGTCACCATGCTCATCCTGGCCGTACTGTCACCATGCTCATCCTGGCCGTACTGTCACCATGCTCATCCTGGCCGTACTGTCACCATGCTCATCCTGGCCGTACTGTCACCATGCTCATCCTGGCCGTACTGTCACCATGCTCATCCTGGCCGTACTGTCACCATGCTCATCCTGGCCGTACTGTCACCATGCTCATCCTGGCCGTACTGTCACCATGCTCATCCTGCCACAGGACCTCACATCATTATGGATGATTGCACTAACAATAGAGACATGTAGAGGCATTCCGTTTGAATTCCAGACTTAACACTGCCTAGCAGAATGGTTTTATATGATCATGTACATAATAAACAAGAACACTGAAGATAATCCATGTTCGTTTCACCCCACTCTCAATTCCACTCAGATTTACCACAGATGGCTCTCAGTGCCAACATGTCACATCTGTGTAGACTGGTCTGAATGTGAATAGGTTTTGAGCTTCTGTTTTTAATTTTTAATTTTCTTTTTTTCTGTAAAACTCAAACCAGTTTTTCTTTGATTTCTCCTATGTGATGGAACAGATGGATCAAACATGTCTTAGATGCTATTCAGGGTTATTTGCAAATTATTATTTTGTCAAGGATTGATCTCTTAAAACACACGTGGATAGCCTGGGCATGGCCAACTGTCTCGGTATCAGTACATGTGTCGACCCTTTTGATATGACTTCACTTCTTGATCATCATTTAGATAAAAGATCGAGAACGACAGCAGGCATTTTCATCTCTGTTGGAGAGCGCTAAACTGTTGTTTACCTTGTAAGGAGACCGGAGCGCTGTAACGTTTGATGAATATACAGCCTCTGCATTACCCTTTCACCACCACTAGAGAGCGGCGATGAGCAAATATTTATTGGAAGTGGGAGGTGGCAACAATTGTTTTATATTCCAAGAGAAAGGGAGGAGGCAACAATTGTTTGTATTGGAAGAGGGAGGTGGCAACAATTGTTTGTATTGGAAGAGGGAGGTGGCAACAATTGTTTGTATTGGAAGAGGGAGGAGGCAACAATTGTTTGTATTGGAAGAGGGAGGTGGCAACAATTGTTTGTATTGGAAGAGGGAGGTGGCAACAATTGTTTGTATTGGAAGAGGGAGGTGGCAACAATTGTTTGTATTGGAAGAGGGAGGTGGCAACAATTGTTTGTATTGGAAGAGGGAGGTGGCAACAATTGTTTGTATTGGAAGAGGGAGGTGGCAACAATTGTTTGTATTGGAAGAGGGAGGTGGCAACAATTGTTTGTATTGGAAGAGGGAGGAGGCAACAATTGTTTGTATTGGAAGAGGGAGGTGGCAACAATTGTTTGTATTGGAAGAGGGAGGTGGCAACAATTGTTTGTATTGGAAGAGGGAGGTGGCAACAATTGTTTGTATTGGAAGAGGGAGGTGGCAACAATTAGAAACAAGGTGTGAGTGAAGAAGGACAGGGGCTTGTGGCATCAACAACAGGTGCATAGCAGCATTAATGGCGTATTGTATTATTACAGATTGACCAGCATTCCTTTATTCTGCATGTCACTTCAATTGTCATTGTAGTTTTTTAATGAGAAGGAATTCCCGAGTCAAATCTACATCTAATACATGGTGAATGCTGCAGTGAGTTTAGTAGATGGCCGACTGTTCATTTCAGACTCTTCCAAAACACACAATACCACTAGTTAGTTAGAGGGTACAACTGAACAGATTGTGTGGCCCTCGAACCCACACATCTCCAAAGAGATCTCCCACTCTCTTTCCCTCTCACTCTCTTTCCCTCTCACTCTCTTTCCCTCTCACTCTCTTTACTTCTCACTCTCTTTCCCTCTCATTCTCTTTCCCTCTCACTCTTTCCCTCTCTGCCTTGTTGAACGCACCATAGCCTAACACTGAATTACAGTACAGCTCAGACATTGAAAAGGGAGAGCCATGTGATTACAGTGTTTGGTAATGACACGCGAGGTATAATAGTAACTGATCTGGGACAGCTTGAAGCATCCATGTGACATCCCAAATGGTACCCTATTCCCTTTATAGTGCACTATTTCTGGGGCTCTTGGTCAAAAGTAGTGCACTACATAGGGAATGGGATGCCATTTGGGACGACGCAGGCCATGTCAGACCACAGTCCTGTAATCTCCCCATCTTCTTCTCCATCATTGGTTCTATGGAGACCTAGTCATCGTATTGTTAGGCTGACTTGTTAACAATGCACATATTCAACTGACCACAGGAACAAACCTATACTAGGACTCTCTCTTTCACATACACAGGGAGATAAATCTCTCTCTCACATACACAGGGAGATAAATCTCTCTCTCTCACATACACAGGGATATAAATCTCTCTCACATACACAGGGAGATACATCTCTCTCTCTCACATACACAGGGAGATACATCTCTCTCTCTCACATACACAGGGAGATAAATCTCTCTCACATACACAGGGAGATACATCTCTCTCTCTTTCACATACACAGGGAGATAAATCTCTCTCACATACACAGGGAGATACATCTCTCTCTCTTTCACATACACAGGGAGATAAATCTCTCTTTCACATACACAGGGAGATAAATCTCTCTTTCACATACACAGGGAGATAAATCTCTCTTTCACATACATAGGGAGATAAATCTCTCTGACACATACACAGGGAGATAAATATCTCTCTCTTTCACATACACATCGAGATAAATCTCTCTCTCACATACACAGGGAGATAAATCTCTCACATACACAGGGAGATAAATCTCTCTTTCACATACACAGGGAGATAAATCTCTTTCACATACACAGGGAGATAAATCTCTCTCACATACAGAGGGAGATAAATCTCTCTCTCACACACACAGGGAGATAAATCTCTCTCTCTTTCACATACACAGGGAGATAAATCTCTCTCTTTCACATACACAGGGAGATAAATCTCTCTCTTTCACATACACAGGGAGATAAATCTCTCTTTCACATACACAGGGAGATACATCTCTCTCTCTTTCACATACACAGGGAGATAAATATCTCTCTTTCACATACACAGGGAGATAAATCTCTCTTTCACATACATAGGGAGATAAATCTCTCACACATACACAGGGAGATAAATATCTCTCTCTTTCACATACACAGGGAGATAAATCTCTCTCACATACACAGGGAGATAAATCTCTCACATACACAGGGAGATACATCTCTCTTTCACATACACAGGGAGATAAATCTCTCTTTCACATACACAGGGAGATATATCTCTCTCACATACAGAGGGAGATAAATCTCTCTCTCACACACACAGGGAGATAAATCTCTCTCACACACACAGGGAGATAAATCTCTCTCTCTTTCACATACACAGGGAGATAAATCTCTCTTTCACATACACAGGGAGATAAATCTCTCTCTTTCACATACACAGGGAGATACATCTCTCTCTCTTTCACATACACAGGGAGATAAATCTCTCTCTCTCTTTCACATACATAGGGAGATAACTATCTCTCTCTCTTTCACATACACAGGGAGATAAATCTCTCTCTCTTTCACATACACAGGGAGATACATCTCTCTCTCTTTCACATACACAGGGAGATACATCTCTCTCTCTTTCACATAGACAGGGAGATACATCTCTCTCTCTCTTTCACATACATAGGGAGATAACTCTCTCTCTCTCTTTCACATACACAGGGAGATAAATCTCTCTCTCTTTCACATACACAGGGAGATAAATCGTTCCATGCATGCAGAGACTGCCCTGGCCTCTGATCCTACAAAGATCAGACATTAAATAAATAGACGCTGAGCTCTGGAAGGAATGCTTGTTTATATTCCAGCGTTTGCTTCAGAAATATCCTCAAGCTTTACACTGGCATGCGCTCACTAAGGCTCACTTGTAATGTAGCCTACTGTCTGGGTCCTTTGTCAATTTGGTGCCGTTCTGGAAATCCCAGGATCTGACTGACTATTCCCTGTCTACTAGAAGTTAGTTACTGCTTATAAGCAGGAAGAGAATAGTAAGGCTTTCAAAGAAGATAGAATACGTTTTTGCTTTTGAAATAAACTTTGAAAAGTATTTGACTGCGACTCGACCCGGATGCAGTCTGGGGATACATACTGGCGTGTTCGGGACGAGATCGAGGCACTGCACTGCCTGAGCTCCGGGAGGGGAGCTGCCTGCTGGAGAGAGTTGCTGGGCGAGTGAGCGATTTACTACAACAAGACAGCGCGACAGCGAGAACAACTTCAGCACGCCTAACTAGTTACTAGGTATTTTCAAAACGAACAGAAAACAAGGTCGGAAGGCAGCGCGGGAGCTATTTATAACATTGCTGCTGATAAAGTGCCACATTGGTCACGTTCGTAAAGTAATATTTTTGCGGGGCGACAGATCGGAGGAGGGACGGGAGTGTGTGAAGCACTTTGATGTGGGCTGCTGATGGTTGTAGCAGTGAGGAGAAGGGATTTAACAACTTTCCTAAACACATCAACAAGGGATTCGTGGCAATATTTCCCGAAATACATCTCCGGTTTACCCACGAAGCTTTCCCCCTGTAAGTATCTCCTAAACTTGCATGTTATTATGTATTTCTCGCCAACTAGCCATCTGTCTTTTGATTCCTGTTTGTTCAAATGTCATTTGATTCCTGTTTGATTAACAAGTAGAAGTGACTAGCTGGCTAATTATATTAGTTTGCGAGGTAGAGTAACTAACTATTATAGAATATAAACGTAGCTTACTAGCGAATGTTATGTTCTTCTATGGGAAGATAAGAACTGGTATGCGTTATAATCGCTTATTTTTATGGCACCACAATTGTATTTAATTTGATCCAGCTACTTACTGTACGCAGCTAAAAACCACACGAATCAGAGCAAAACATCCCGCACAACACTACCACTGGTTTCAATACAGACATTGGAAACTGAATAGCTACAATCATATTGCTATAAATAAATAAACTAGAAAGTAGTCAACTTGTTTTTCTAGTGTTAGACTGATCGCATTATATTTTCTGTTTTTATACCAAATGACATCGAGCTTGTTTTATTGTTCCGCGTAGTTACAGAGTTGAACAACATGCACATAACACATCACACCACTGATAAGAAAGCTCGGTGTCAGTCAATTGAAATGTAAGTTTCTAAACAGTTCTGTTTGTTTGTAGTGACAGTTTGTTAGCTGTGGTTCTTAACGGTAATGTTTTCCATGATGTCGTCAATGAGTTTACTCTGTGTGAGTGTCTTCGTTCTGTCGAGAGAGAGAGAGCAACAACATCAGACGGCTTGGAAATGTGTTCATGCACTTTACTCAAATGATCCTGAATAAAAAGGAACGGGATTTCTAACGAACTTAAGACATGACATCCTGGACCAGGCTATTCACTGTGTTTGTCAAGTTAAAGGACGTAATGACTGGTTCTCTTTGGCACTCACTTAACAATATGTACGCCCTAGTCACTCCATTACCTGTCAATCATACCGGCAGTTTACAACGCAGTCAGAGTGGCGTTACCTCGGTCGGCTGATGTGGTCGGAAGGGCCGTATAGAAGCTGTTCTTGTCTGTCTGCCATCACATCAGGACAGTGATAACAGGTCTGGTTTTTAGTAATGTGTCAAGCTGATCTGT
>NC_143036.1:76844866-76857366 GCF_057628025.1 Oncorhynchus mykiss | reverse complement strand
CTCTGTCTGTCTGTCTCTCTGTCTCTCTCTCTCTCTTTCTTTCTCTCGCTGTCTCTCGCTCTCTGTCTGTCCGTCCGTCCGCCCGTCCGTCCGTCCGTCCCAGACCGTCTCTGTGTGATCTGAAGTAGCAAGAAGTTATGTGTTAAATAAATAGATGTGGACTCTGATCAGCGTTGTGTTGTGTGAGGAAAGTAATGCTCCCTAGACTTTTAAAGACCCCAGTCTTGGTAAAACACAATAGTTTTAATCATTCCCGTGTGTCTAATAAATCATTGTGTGTTTTATTTAAATAAAAATAATGCCAAAATATATTAATGTATTTCCCTGAGACTCCTTTGGTCCTTGAAATGCTCATTCTGATCATGTTGGGCGTTAGGACACAACACTGAAGACCTGATTGGCTGATGGATGGTCGAGAGCATAGATCATCAGCTAGATTCAGCCGAGGGATGATTATTTCTCGAGCTGATGGTTGGGGGGCCGGAACAATAATTACAGATAATTGGTAGACTGCAAATTGACCTCCAGATATAATATTTCAATGTAACATAATCATTTCAAACCTTGGTTACATTTTGTGTATGATCACGTGCTTCTATTATGGGTGAGAATACTTGGGAACAGATGACCAAAATAAACACCCCTTGCAGCTGATTTCCTGGTGTTTGGGTAACCAGTTGGGGAACCTCCTGACCCAGATGAACAGTCATTGGTCTATTATAATCAGATGACATTGTGACGTCATGATATGGGCCAAAAGTTCCATGTCACCCGAACAGGTTGAAATTCCAGCCATTTGTTTTTGACAACAATTCAGTGTCATTTAGAGCTCATCGACCTTAAAGGGGCGGAGCTGTTAAAAAAATAACGTCCCTCCACCACACTGCTATTGGTGAGGATGACGGCCCTCCACCACACTGCTGGTGGTGAGGATGACGGCCCTCCACCACACTGCTGGTGGTGAGGATGACGGCCCTCCACCACACTGCTATTGGTGAGGATGACGTCCCTCCACCACACTGCTGGTGGTGAGGATGACGGCCCTCCACCACACTGCTGGTGGTGAGGATGACGGCCCTCCACCACACCGCTAGTGGTGAGGATGACGTCCCTCCACCACACTGCTAGTGGTGAGGATGACGTCCCTCCACCACACTGCTAGTGGTGAGGATGACGGCCCTCCACCACACTGCTGGTGGTGAGGATGACGGCCCTCCACCACACCGCTAGTGGTGAGGATGACGTCCCTCCACCACACTGCTAGTGGTGAGGATGACGTCCCTCCACCACACTGCTAGTGGTGAGGATGACGTCCCTCCACCACACTGCTAGTGGTGAGGATGACGGCCCTCCACCACACTGCTAGTGGTGAGGATGACGGCCCTTCACCACACTGCTGGTGGTGAGGATGACGGCCCTCCACCACACTGCTGGTGGTGAGGATGACGGCCCTCCACCACACTGCTAGTGGTGAGGATGACGGCCCTCCACCACACCGCTAGTGGTGAGGATGACGGCCCTCCACCACACTGCTAGTGGTGAGGATGACGGCCCTCCACCACACTGCTAGTGGTGAGGATGACGGCCCTCCACCACACTGCTAGTGGTGAGGATGACGGCCCTCCACCACACCGCTAGTGGTGAGGATGACGGCCCTCCACCACACCGCTAGTGGTGAGGATGACGGCCCTCCACCACCGCTAGTGGTGAGGATGACGGCCCTCCACCACACTGCTAGTGGTGAGGATGACGGCCCTCCACCACACTGCTAGTGGTGAGGATGACGGCCCTCCACCACACTGCTGGTGATGAGGTTGACGGTGGCTGTTGTGGTGGCTGTTGTGGTTGTGTTACTGGTTCGAGCCCAGGGAGGAGCGAGGAGAGGGATGGAAGCTATACTGTTACACTGGCAATACTAAAGTGCCTATAAGAACATCCAATAGTCAAAGGTTAATGAAATACAAATGGTATAGAGGGAAATAGTCCAATAATTCCTATAATAACTACAATTTAAAACTTCTTACCTGGGAATATTGAAGACTCATGTTAAAAGGAACCACCAGCTTTCATATGTTCTCATGTTCTGAGCAAGGAACTGAAACGTTAGCTTTTTTACATGGCACATATTGCACTTTTACTTTCTTCTCCAACACTTTGTTTTTGCATTATTTAAACCAAATTGAACATGTTTCATTATCTACTTGAGCCTAAATTGATTTTATTGATGTATTATATTAAGTAAAAATAAGTGTTTATTCAGTATTGTTGTAATTGTCATTATTACAAATATTTTTTTAAATCGGCCGATTAATCGGTAGCGGCCTTTTTGGTCCTCCAATAATCGGTATCGGTATCGGCGTTGAAAAATCATAATCGGTCGACCTCTACTGCAGACTCTCTAGAGCTGAACACAGATCCTGGTTACTGTGAGGGAACATCACAGTTTAGACCAGAGCCCTATTCCCTATATCGTGCACTATTTTAGACCAGAGCCCTATTCCCTATATCGTGCACTATTTTAGACCAGAGCCCTATTCCCTATATAGTTCACTACTTTAGACCAGAGCCTTATTCCCTATATAGTGCACTACTTTAGACCAGAGCCCTATTTCATATATAGTGCACTACTTTAGACCAGAGCCCTATTCCCTATATAGTGCACTACTTTAGACCAGAGCCCTATTCCCTATATAGTTCACTACTTTAGACCAGAGCCTTATTCCCTATATAGTGCACTACTTTAGACCAGAGCCCTATTTCCTATATAGTGCACTACTTTAGACCAGAGCCCTATTCCCTATATAGTACACTACTTTAGACCAGAGCCTTATTCCCTATATAGTGCACTACTTTAGACCAGGGCCCTATTCCCTATATAGTGCACTACTTTAGACCAGAGCCTTATTCCCTATATAGTGCACTACTTTAGACCAGAGCCCTATTTCCTATATAGTGCACTATTTTAGACCAGAGCCTTATTCCCTATATAGTGCACTACTTTAGACCAGAGCCCTATTTCCTATATAGTGCACTACTGTAGACCAGAGTCCTATTCCCTAGACAAGGATTGTGAATAGGGTTTCATTTGGGGACACATCCTGTGCCTCTGGTCTCCTGTGTCGGTCTGCCCTGCCTGTGCCTCTGGTCTCCTGTGTCGGTCTGCCCTGCCTGTGCCTCTGGTCTCCTGTGTCGGTCTGCCCTGCCTGTGCCTCTGGTCTCCTGTGTCGGTCTGCCCTGCCTGTGCCTCTGGTCTCCTGTGTCGGTCTGCCCTGCCTGTGCCTCTGGTCTCCTGTGTCGGTGCCCTGCCTGTGCCTCTGGTCTCCTGTGTCGGTGCCCTGCCTGTGCCTCTGGTCTCCTGTGTCGGTGCCCTGCCTGTGCCTCTGGTCTCCTGTGTCGGTGCCCTGCCTGTGCCTCTGGTCTCCTGTGTCGGTCTGCCCTGCCTGACTTCTCTCTGATAGATATGAACAGTGTCGACCCAGACACACTGCAGCTTGGAAGATCTGAGTCGCTCTGGGCTCTCAAACAACCAGGAAACGTCTCCAGTATTAAACACTCAACTAATGACAGCAAACAGTGTGAATTTACCCCCTGCCTTTTCCTCTTCCTCTTCCTCTTCTTCTCTTCCTCTTCCTCGTCCTCTTCTCCGTCTGTGCAGATGCTTCCCTGGTGAGAGAATGTGGGTGAATATATTTGGCGTCTCCGTTTCAGCCGAGGGAGAGGATATTTTATTTTCCTCTGGGGGAGACGGAGCGTCTCTCACACACACACACACACACACACACACACACACACACACACACACACACACACACACACCACATTGTCACGAATGTGCCAGACAGGAAAGCATCCTCCCGACACTTTTCTATCATCAAACGGTGTAGTGTGTGTGTGTGTGTGTAGTGTGTGTGTGTGTGTGTAGTGTGTATGTGTGTGTGTAGTGTGTGTGTGTGTGTGTAGTGTGTGTGTGTGTGTGTGTGTGGTCTCTGGTAGAATATGCCATTGGTATGCAGCTAGAACCACCATGGCCAAATGAATCATCATTTCTTTCTTGGGTGTTTTCCATGTCATTTTCAATCCATCTTTTTATATAACTAACAATTAACTAACTGAAAGGTCATGTTGCTCCAATCAGATCCCAGTTCAGACTACAACCTCAAGTCATGTTGCTCCAATCAGATCCCAGTTCAGACTACTACCTCAAGTCATGTTGCTCCAATCAGATCCCAGTTCAGACTACTACCTCAAGTCATGTTGCTCCAATCAGATCCCAGTTCAGACTACTACCTCAAGTCATGTTGCTCCAATCAAATCCCAGTTCAGACTACTACCTCAAGTCATGTTGCTCCAATCAGATCCCAGTTCAGACAACTATCTCAAGTCATGTTGCTCCAATCAGATCCCAGTTCAGACAACTACCTCAAGTCATGTTGCTCCAATCAGATCCCAGTTCAGACTACTACCTCAAGTCATGTTGCTCCAATCAGATCCCAGTTCAGACAACTACCTCAAGTCATGTTGCTCCAATCAGATCCCAGTTCAGACAACTACCTCAAGTCATGTTGCTCCAATCAGATCCCAGTTCAGACTACTACCTCAAGTCATGTTGCTCCAATCAGATCCCAGTTCAGCCTACTACCTCAAGTCATGAATGCCCCTGCATTTTATCATTTCCATATCGTTCATGCATTTTATCATTTCCATATCGTTCATGCATTTTATCATTTCCATATCGTTCATGCATTTTATCATTTCCATATTGTTCATGCATTTTATCATTTCCATATCGTTCATGCATTTTATCATTTCCATATCGTTCATGCATTTTATCATTTCCATATCGTTCATGCATTTTATCATTTCCATATCGTTCATGCATTTTATCATTTCCATATCGTTCATGCATTTTTCCATATCGTTCATGCATTTTTCCCATTTCCAAATCGTGCAAAAAGTGACACTTGTTTTTTTCTCTATCATCCAACAGCGTAGTCAAACCCTCTGTATAGGATGATCAAATAGCTAGAGATTTTATTTGAGATTCTTCCCTGAAGGTTAACAGAGATGTCAGGCCACGGCTGACTGACACAGGGCTTTGATCCTGACTGGGGTATTTCAGAAAGGAAAGTGGCTGGCCCTTGACGGGACCTCTGAACATAGTACTAGGTCTCTCTAGAGACTGGTAAACCAGGGAGGGGTTAGAGAGAGGGGAGGGGGGGGGACTGTGAGAGGAGGTACAGAGAGATGGGATATTAGAGGGAGGATTGGAGGGGGGAGAGAGAGGAGAAGGGGGGGGGGAGAGAGGGAGAGGAGGAGGAGGAGGAGGAGGAGGAGGGGAGACAAGAGGAGGAGGGGAGAGGGAAACTGAGAGGAGGTATAGAGGGGATATTAGAGGGAGGATGAGAGGGAGGAGGAGGGGAGAGAGATGAGGAGGGGTGAGAGAGGGAGAGGGAAACAGAGGAGATATTAGAGGGAGGATCGGAGGGGTGAGAGAGGAGGAGGAGGGGAGAGAGAGGAGGAGGACGGGTGAGAGAGAGGAGGAGGGGAGAGAGGGGAGGAGGGGTGAGATAGCGAGAGAGGAGGGGATATTAGAGGGAGGATCGGAGGGGTGAGAGAGAGAGAGGAGGGGGGGATAGAGAGGGAAACAGAGGAAGTACAGAGAGAGGGGATATTAGAGGGAGGATCAGAGGGGTGAGAGAGAGGAGGAGGGGTGAGAGAGAGGAGGAGGAGGAGAACGTAGCTGTACTCATTCCACAGCGGGCCTCATAGTAAGAGGGCATTCACACTGATACCAATGTTGCACTAACCCACTCCATCACCTCTGTGTTGTAATGTTACACTAACCCACTCCATCACCTCTGTGTTGTAATGTTACACTAACCCACTCCATCACCTCTGTGTTGTAATGTTACACTAACCCACTCCATCACCTCTGGTGTGTTGTAATGTTACACTAACCCACTCCATCACCTCTGGTGTGTTGTAATGTTACACTAACCCACTCCATCACCTCTGGTGTGTTGTAATGTTACACTAACCCACTCCATCACCTCTGTGTTGTAATGTTACACTAACCCACTCCATCACCTCTGTGTTGTAATGTTACACTAACCCACTCCATCACCTCTGTGTTGTAATGTTACACTAACCCACTCCACCACCTCTGTGTTGTAATGTTACACTAACCCACTCCATCACCTCTGTGTTGTAATGTTACACTAACCCACTCCATCACCTCTGGTGTGTTGTAATGTTACACTAACCCACTCCATCACCTCTGGTGTGTTGTAATGTTACACTAACCCACTCCATCACCTCTGTGTTGTAATGTTACACTAACCCACTCCATCACCTCTGGTGTGTTGTAATGCTACACTAACCCACTCCATCACCTCTGGTGTGTTGTAATGTTACACTAACCCACTCCATCACCTCTGTGTTGTAATGTTACACTAACCCACTCCATCCCCTCTGGTGTGTTGTAATGTTACACTAACCCACTCCATCACCTCTGGTGTGTTGTAATGTCACACTAACCCACTCCATCACCTCTGTGTTGTAATGTTACACTAACCCACTCCATCACCTCTGGTGTGTTGTAATGTTACACTAACCCACTCCATCACCTCTGGTGTGTTGTAATGTTACACTAACCCACTCCATCACCTCTGTGTTGTAATGTTACACTAACCCACTCCATCACCTCTGGTGTGTTGTAATGTCACACTAACCCACTCCATCACCTCTGTGTTGTAATGTTACACTAACCCACTCCATCACCTCTGGTGTGTTGTAATGCTACACTAACCCACTCCATCACCTCTGGTGTGTTGTAATGTTACACTAACCCACTCCATCACCTCTGTGTTGTAATGTTACACTAACCCACTCCATCACCTCTGGTGTGTTGTAATGCTACACTAACCCACTCCATCACCTCTGGTGTGTTGTAATGTTACACTAACCCACTCCATCACCTCTGGTGTGTTGTAATGCTACACTAACCCACTCCATCACCTCTGGTGTGTTGGAATGTTACACTAACCCACTCCATCACCTCTGGTGTGTTGTAATGTTACACTAACCCACTCCATCACCTCTGTGTTGTAATGTTACACTAACCCACTCCATCACCTCTGGTGTGTTGTAATGTTACACTAACCCACTCCATCACCTCTGTGTTGTAATGTTACACTAACCCACTCCATCACCTCTGGTGTGTTGTAATGTTACACTAACCCACTCCATCACCTCTGGTGTGTTGTAATGTCACACTAACCCACTCCATCACCTCTGTGTTGTAATGTTACACTAACCCACTCCATCACCTCTGTGTTGTAATGTCACACTAACCCACTCCATCACCTCTGTGTTGTAATGTCACACTAACCCACTCCATCACCTCTGGTGTGTTGTAATGTTACACTAACCCACTCCATCACCTCTGTGTTGTAATGTCACACTAACCCACTCCATCACCTCTGGTGTGTTGTAATGTTACACTAACCCACTCCATCACCTCTGTGTTGTAATGTTACACTAACCCACTCCATCACCTCTGGTGTGTTGTAATGTTACACTAACCCACTCCATCACCTCTGGTGTGTTGGAATGTTACACTAACCCACTCCATCACCTCTGTGTTGTAATGTTACACTAACCCACTCCATCACCTCTGGTGTGTTGTAATGTTACACTAACCCACTCCATCACCTCTGGTGTGTTGTAATGTTACACTAACCCACTCCATCACCTCTGGTGTGTTGTAATGTCACACTAACCCACTCCATCACCTCTGGTGTGTTGGAATGTTACACTAACCCACTCCATCACCTCTGGTGTGTTGTAATGTTACACTAACCCACTCCATCACCTCTGTGTTGTAATGTCACACTAACCCACTCCATCACCTCTGTGTTGTAATGTTACACTAACCCACTCCATCACCTCTGGTGTGTTGTAATGTTACACTAACCCACTCCATCACCTCTGTGTTGTAATGTTACACTAACCCACTCCATCACCTCTGTGTTGTAATGTTACACTAACCCACTCCATCACCTCTGGTGTGTTGTAATGTCACACTAACCCACTCCATCACCTCTGGTGTGTTGTAATGTTACACTAACCCACTCCATCACCTCTGGTGTGTTGTAATGTTACACTAACCCACTCCATCACCTCTGTGTTGTAATGTTACACTAACCCACTCCATCACCTCTGGTGTGTTGTAATGTTACACTAACCCACTCCATCACCTCTGGTGTGTTGGAATGTTACACTAACCCACTCCATCACCTCTGTGTTGTAATGTTACACTAACCCACTCCATCACCTCTGTGTTGTAATGTTACACTAACCCACTCCATCACCTCTGGTGTGTTGTAATGTTACACTAACCCACTCCATCACCTCTGGTGTGTTGTAATGTTACACTAACCCACTCCATCACCTCTGTGTTGTAATGTTACACTAACCCACTCCATCACCTCTGTGTTGTAATGTTACACTAACCCACTCCATCACCTCTGGTGTGTTGTAATGTTACACTAACCCACTCCATCACCTCTGTGTTGTAATGTTACACTAACCCATTCCATCACCTCTGGTGTGTTGTAATGTTACACTAACCCACTCCATCACCTCTGTGTTGTAATGTTACACTAACCCACTCCATCACCTCTGGTGTGTTGTAATGTTACACTAACCCACTCCATCACCTCTGTGTTGTAATGTTACACTAACCCACTCCATCACCTCTGTGTTGTAATGTTACACTAACCCACTCCATCAACTCTGGTGTGTTGTAATGTCACACTAACCCACTCCATCACCTCTGGTGTGTTGTAATGTTACACTAACCCACTCCATCACCTCTGGTGTGTTGTAATGTTACACTAACCCACTCCATCACCTCTGTGTTGTAATGTTACACTAACCCACTCCATCACCTCTGGTGTGTTGTAATGTTACACTAACCCACTCCATCACCTCTGGTGTGTTGGAATGTTACACTAACCCACTCCATCACCTCTGTGTTGTAATGTTACACTAACCCACTCCATCACCTCTGTGTTGTAATGTTACACTAACCCACTCCATCACCTCTGGTGTGTTGTAATGTTACACTAACCCACTCCATCACCTCTGGTGTGTTGTAATGTTACACTAACCCACTCCATCACCTCTGTGTTGTAATGTTACACTAACCCACTCCATCACCTCTGTGTTGTAATGTTACACTAACCCACTCCATCACCTCTGGTGTGTTGTAATGTTACACTAACCCACTCCATCACCTCTGTGTTGTAATGTTACACTAACCCATTCCATCACCTCTGGTGTGTTGTAATGTTACACTAACCCACTCCATCACCTCTGTGTTGTAATGTTACACTAACCCACTCCATCACCTCTGGTGTGTTGTAATGTTACACTAACCTACTCCATCACCTCTGGTGTGTTGTAATGTTACACTAACCCACTCCATCACCTCTGTGTTGTAATGTCACACTAACCCACTCCATCACCTCTGGTGTGTTGTAATGTTACACTAACCCACTCCATCACCTCTGTGTTGTAATGTTACACTAACCCACTCCATCACCTCTGGTGTGTTGTAATGTTACACTAACCCACTCCATCACCTCTGGTGTGTTGTAATGTTACACTAACCCACTCCATCACCTCTGGTGTGTTGTAATGTTACACTAACCCACTCCATCACCTCTGGTGTGTTGTAATGTTACACTAACCCACTCCATCACCTCTGTGTTGTAATGTTACACTAACCCACTCCATCACCTCTGGTGTGTTGTAATGTTACACTAACCCACTCCATCACCTCTGGTGTGTTGTAATGTCACACTAACCCACTCCATCACCTCTGTGTTGTAATGTTACACTAACCCACTCCATCACCTCTGGTGTGTTGTAATGTTACACTAACCCACTCCATCACCTCTGGTGTGTTGTAATGTTACACTAACCCACTCCATCACCTCTGTGTTGTAATGTTACACTAACCCACTCCATCACCTCTGGTGTGTTGTAATGTTACACTAACCCACTCCATCACCTCTGGTGTGTTGTAATGTTACACTAACCCACTCCATCACCTCTGGTGTGTTGTAATGGTACACTAACCCACTCCATCACCTCTGGTGTGTTGTAATGTTACACTAACCCACTCCATCACCTCTGTGTTGTAATGTTACACTAACCCACTCCATCACCTCTGGTGTGTTGTAATGTTACACTAACCTACTCCATCACCTCTGGTGTGTTGTAATGTTACACTAACCCACTCCATCACCTCTGTGTTGTAATGTCACACTAACCCACTCCATCACCTCTGGTGTGTTGTAATGTTACACTAACCCACTCCATCACCTCTGTGTTGTAATGTTACACTAACCCACTCCATCACCTCTGGTGTGTTGTAATGTTACACTAACCCACTCCATCACCTCTGGTGTGTTGTAATGTTACACTAACCCACTCCATCACCTCTGTGTTGTAATGTTACACTAACCCACTCCATCACCTCTGTGTTGTAATGTCACACTAACCCACTCCATCACCTCTGGTGTGTTGTAATGTTACACTAACCCACTCCATCACCTCTGGTGTGTTGTAATGTTACACTAACCCACTCCATCACCTCTGTGTTGTAATGTTACACTAACCCACTCCATCACCTCTGTGTTGTAATGTTACACTAACCCACTCCATCACCTCTGTGTTGTAATGTTACACTAACCCACTCCATCACCTCTGGTGTGTTGTAATGTTACACTAACCCACTCCATCACCTCTGGTTTGTTGTAATGTTACACTAACCCACTCCATCACCTCTGGTTTGTTGTAATGTTACACTAACCCACTCCATCACCTCTGGTGTGTTGGAATGCCTGCGCTGTCGCTTGCTACAAAGTGCATCCCAAATGACAGCCTATTCGCTATGGGCTCTGGTCAAACGTAGTGCACTATACAAGGAATAGGGTGCCGTTTTTGGGATGTAATCCAAATGTCATAAATTGGACAGGGCCCAGAAGCCGGGTCTGGGAGAGAGAATGTGTTCTCTTTATGTACTGAGTGATATTGTGCTTTCAAGAGGAGGGGAAAGATGACGGATAAGTGAGACTATTTATCCTGAACAAAAATATAAACACATCATGTTTCAATGAGATGAAATAAAAGTTCCCAGAAATGTTCCATACGCATAAAAAAAAAAAACATATTTCTCTCAAATGTTTTGCACAAATGTGTTTACACCCCTGTTAGTAAGCATCTCTACTTTGCCAAGATAATCCATCCACCTGACAGGTGTGGCATATCAATAATCTGATTAAACAGCATGATCATTACACATGTGCACCTTGTGCTGGGGACAATAAAAGGCCACTTAAACACAATGCCACAGATGTCTCAAGTTTTGAGGGAGCGTGCTAACTGCAGTAATGTCCAACTCAGCTGTTGCCAGAGAATTCAATGTTAATTTTCTCTACCATAAGCCGCCTGCAACATCTTTTTAGAGAATTTTACAGTACGTCCAACCGGCCTCACAACAGCAGACCACGTGTAACCAGCCCAGGACCTCCACATCCGGCTTCTTCACCTGCGGGGATCGTCTGAGACCAGCCACCCGGACAGCTGATGAAACTGTAGGTTTGCACAACCGAAGAATTTCTGCACAAACTGTCAGAAACCGTGTCAGGCAAGCTCATCTGCTCGTCATCTTCACCAGGGTCTTGGCCTGACTACAGTTGGGCGTCGTAACTGACTTCCGTGGGGAAATGCTCACCTTCGATGGCCACCTTCACACTGGGGAGATGTGTCCTCTTCACAGATGAATCCCGGTTTTAACTGTACCGGGCAGATGGCAGACTGTGGTGTGGGTGAGCGGTTTGCTGATGTCAACGTAGTGAACAGAGTAGTGACAGTGGGGGACTTTAATTAAACATTTTTTAAGTTACTTTTGTATATATAATGTGTGTGGACACCCCTTCAAATGAGTGGACTCGACTCCTCCAGCCACACCCGTTGCTGACAGGGTGTATAACATTGCATGGCTGTGTCCTCAGTCTCCATAGACAAACATCGGCAGTAGAATGGCCTTACTGAAGAGCTCAGTGACTTTCAACTTGGCACTGTCATCACTAGTCAGTTCATCCAATTGCTGTCCTGTTAGAGCTGCCCAGGTCAACTGTCAGTGCTGTTATTGTGAAGTGGAAACGTCTAGGAGCAACAACGGCTCAGCCGCGAAGTGGTAGGCCACACAAGGTCACAGAACGGGACCGCCGAGTGCTGAAGTGTAAGGGTTTTCTTGTGGTGAAGGAGAAGCGGACCAAAATGCAGCTTGGTGGTTATTCATGTTCTTTAATAAAGGAACTAGACATGAATAAACTAACAAAATAATAAATGTGCAAAAACCTAAACAGTCCTATCTGGTGCAAACACAGAGACAGGAACTATCACCCACAAACACACAGTGAAAC
>NC_143036.1:76792366-76839866 GCF_057628025.1 Oncorhynchus mykiss | reverse complement strand
GGTAGGTACTGTCTGGGAGGGATGTTGAAACGACTTAATGAAGATCATTAATAATTGACATGAAGCCTGTCTGGACACGGAAACAAAGACAAGCCCAGTCAGTCTTTATGGCATTACTATGGTGTTACTGTCTGTCTGTCTGTCTGTCTGTCTGTCGCTCTGTCTGTCTGTCGCTCTGTCTGTCTGTCTGTCTGTCTGTCTGTCTGTCTGTCTGTCTGTCTGTCGCTCTGTCTGTCTGTCGCTCTGTCTGTCTGTCTGTCTGTCTGTCTGTCTGTCTGTCTGTCTGTCGCTCTGTCTGTCTGTCTGTCGCTCTGTCGCTCTGTCTGTCTGTCTGTCTGTCTGTCTGTCTGTCTGTCTGTCTGTCTGTCGCTCTGTCTGTCTGTCTGTCTGTCGCTCTGTCTGTCTGTCTGTCTGTCTGTCGCTCTGTCTGTCGCTCTGTCTGTCTGTCTGTCTGTCTGTCGCTCTGTCTGTCTGTCTGTCTGTCTGTCTGTCTGTCTGTCGCTCTGTCTGTCTGTCTGTCGCTCTGTCTGTCGCTCTGTCTGTCTGTCTGTCGCTCTGTCGCTTTGTTTGTCGCTCTGTCTGTCTGTCTGTCTGTCTGTCTGTCTGTCTGTCTGTCTGTCTGTCTGTCTGTCTGTCGCTCTGTCGCTCTGTCTGTCTGTCTGTCTGTCTGTCGCTCTGTCTGTCTGTCTGTCTGTCTGTCGCTCTGTCGCTCTGTCTGTCTGTCGCTCTGTCGCTCTGTCTGTCTGTCTGTCACTCTGTCTGTCACTCTGTCTGTCTGTCGACTCTACAGTATTGTCTGTCTGTCTGTCTGTCTGTCTGTGTACAGTATTGTCTGTCTGTCTGTCTGTCTGTCTGTCTGTCTGTCTGTCTGTCGACTCAACAGTATTGTCTGTCTGTCTGTCTGTCTGTCTGTCTGTCTGTCTGTGTACAGTATTGTCTGTCTGTCTGTCTGGCAGCTTGAGGACCTGACTGGGGTGGGGTACACACTTGTGCTGTGTGTTTCTGTGGGTATGGTACTGCCTGTGTCAGGCTACCTGTGCTATTCCTCACACTAGCCAGTGTGACAAAGCTGATGACTATTCCTCACACTAGCCAGTGTGACAAAGCTGAGGACTATTCCTCACACTAGCCAGTGTGACAAAGCTGAGGACTATTCCTCACACTAGCCAGTGTGACAAAGCTGAGGACTATTCCTCACACTAGCCAGTGTGACAAAGCTGAGGACTATTCCTCACACTAGCCAGTGTGACAAAGCTGAGGACTGTTCCTCACACTAGCCAGTGTGACAAAGCTGAGGACTATTCCTCACACTAGCCAGTGTGACAAAGCTGAGGACTATCCCTCACACTAGCCAGTGTGACAAAGCTGAGGACTATTCCTCACACTAGCCAGTGTGACAAAGCTGAGGACTATTCCTCACACTAGCCAGTGTGACAAAGCTGAGGACTGTTCCTCACACTAGCCAGTGTGACAAAGCTGATGACTATTCCTCACACTAGCCAGTGTGACAAAGCTGAGGACTATCCCTCACACTAGCCAGTGTGACAAAGCTGAGGACTGTTCCTCACACTAGCCAGTGTGACAAAGCTGAGGACTATCCCTCACACTAGCCAGTGTGACAAAGCTGAGGACTATCCCTCACACTAGCCAGTGTGACAAAGCTGAGGACTGTTCCTCACACTAGCCAGTGTGACAAAGCTGAGGACTATCCCTCACACTAGCCAGTGTGACAAAGCTGAGGACTATTCCTCTGCTTTCCTCTCATTTGTCAATCTATTGCTAATGAGAAGCGTGTCATCTCCAGAAACCGGTTTCTCTCTCTGTCTCTCTGTCTCTCTCTCATCCTTCGCCCACACAGTAGCTTCAGGGGCGTTCTCTCTCTCCAACCCTCCCCTGGAGCGCCGTGGAAAAATGTGTCTTTGATAAAGGAGAGAGAGAGCTCTGGAAACCCAAGTCTGCCCACCTGATTGTTCTGTCTCTCTAAACCTCTAAGGTGTGATGTGTGTGAGGATGTAGCTGTCAGATACAAGCCTCTCTCAGAGAAAGAGGCCGAACCCTCAGACCAGAGCAGAGGAACATTCAGAATGATGTTCAACCCTGAGAAGCCCAAATTACTTCCACACTCAACTGTTTCACTGAACTTTTTCCCTGTCTTGTCTCTCTGTCTATTTCTCTCTGTTCATCTGGTTTTGTCTGGAGGACTGAGAGAGAGAGACTGAGAAACCGTAGTATCTGGAGGACTGAGAGAGAAACAGAGTAGTGTCTGGAGGACTGAGAGAGAGACTGAGAAACAGAGTAGTATCTGGAGGACTGAGAGAGAGACTGAGAAACCGTAGTATCTGGAGGACTGAGAGAGAAACAGAGTAGTGTCTGGAGGACTGAGAGAGAGACTGAGAAACAGAGTAGTATCTGGAGGACTGAGAGAGAAACAGAGTAGTATCTGGAGGACTGAGAGAGAGACTGAGAAACCGTAGTATCTGGAGGACTGAGAGAGAGACTGAGAAACCGTAGTATCTGGAGGACTGAGAGAGAGACTGAGAAACAGAGTAGTATCTGGAGGACTGAGAGAGAGACTGAGAAAGAGAGTAGTATCTGGAGGACTGAGAGAGAGACTGAGAAACCGTAGTATCTGGAGGACTGAGAGAGAAACAGAGTAGTGTCTGGAGGACTGAGAGAGAGACTGAGAAACAGAGTAGTATCTGGAGGACTGAGAGAGAAACAGAGTAGTATCTGGAGGACTGAGAGAGAGACTGAGAAACCGTAGTATCTGGAGGACTGAGAGAGAAACAGAGTAGTGTCTGGAGGACTGAGAGAGAGACTGAGAAACAGAGTAGTATCTGGAGGACTGAGAGAGAGACTGAGAAACCGTAGTATCTGGAGGACTGAGAGAGAAACAGAGTAGTGTCTGGAGGACTGAGAGAGAGACTGAGAAACAGAGTAGTATCTGGAGGACTGAGAGAGAGACTGAGAAACCGTAGTATCTGGAGGACTGAGAGAGAGACTGAGAAACCGTAGTATCTGGAGGACTGAGAGAGAGACTGAGAAACAGAGTAGTATCTGGAGGACTGAGAGAGAGACTGAGAAAGAGAGTAGTATCTGGAGGACTGAGAGAGAGACTGAGAAACCGTAGTATCTGGAGGACTGAGAGAGAAACAGAGTAGTGTCTGGAGGACTGAGAGAGAGACTGAGAAACAGAGTAGTATCTGGAGGACTGAGAGAGAAACAGAGTAGTATCTGGAGGACTGAGAGAGAGACTGAGAAACCGTAGTATCTGGAGGACTGAGAGAGAAACAGAGTAGTGTCTGGAGGACTGAGAGAGAGACTGAGAAACAGAGTAGTATCTGGAGGACTGAGAGAGAGACTGAGAAACAGAGTAGTATCTGGAGGACTGAGAGAGAGACTAAGAAAGAGAGTAGTATCTGGAGGACTGAGAGAGAGACTGAGAAACCGTAGTATCTGGAGGACTGAGAGAGAGACTGAGAAACAGAGTAGTATCTGGAGGACTGAGAGAGAGACTGAGAAAGAGAGTAGTATCTGGAGGACTGAGAGAGAGACTGAGAAACCGTAGTATCTGGAGGACTGAGAGAGAGACTGAGAAACAGAGTAGTATCTGGAGGACTGAGAGAGAGACTGAGAAAGAGAGTAGTATCTGGAGGACTGAGAGAGAGACTGAGAAACCGTAGTATCTGGAGGACTGAGAGAGAGACTGAGAGAGAGTAGTATCTGGAGGACTGAGAGAGAGACTGAGAAACTGTAGTATCTGGAGGACTGAGAGAGAGTAGTATCTGGAGGACTGAGAGAGAGACTGAGAAACAGAGTAGTATCTGGAGGACTGAGAGAGAGAGACTGAGAAACCGTAGTATCTGGAGGACTGAGAGAGAGACTGAGTAGTATCTGGAGGACTGAGAGAGAAACAGAGTAGTATCTGGAGGACTGAGAGAGAAACAGAGTCGTGTCTGGAGGACTGAGAGAGAAACAGAGTTGTGTCTGGAGGACTGAGAGCGAGAGACTGAGAAACAGAGTAGTATCTGGAGGACTGAGAGAGAGACTGAGAAACAGAGTAGTATCTGGAGGACTGAGAGAGAGACTGAGAAACAGAGTAGTATCTGGAGGACTGAGAGAGAGACTGAGAAACCGTAGTATCTGGAGGACTGAGAGAGAGACTGAGTAGTATCTGGAGGACTGAGAGAGAAACAGAGTAGTATCTGGAGGACTGTGAGAGAAACAGAGTAGTGTCTGGAGGACTGAGAGAGAAACAGAGTAGTATCTGGAGGACTGAGAGAAACAGAGTAGTGTCTGGAGGACTGAGAGAGAAACAGAGTAGTGTCTGGAGGACTGAGAGAGAAACAGAGTAGTATCTGGAGGACTGAGAGAGAAACAGAGTAGTATCTGGAGGACTGAGAGAGAAACAGAGTAGTATCTGGAGGACTGAGAGAGAAACAGAGTAGTATCTGGAGGACTGAGAGAGAAACAGAGTAGTGTCTGGAGGACTGAGAGAGAAACAGAGTAGTATCTGGAGGACTGAGAGAGAAACAGAGTAGTATCTGGAGGACTGAGAGAGAGACTGAGAAACCGTAGTATCTGGAGGACTGAGAGAGAGACTGAGAAAGAGAGTAGTATCTGGAGGACTGAGAGAGAGACTGAGAAACCGTAGTATCTGGAGGACTGAGAGAGAGACTGAGAAACAGAGTAGTATCTGGAGGACTGAGAGAGAGACTGAGAAAGAGAGTAGTATCTGGAGAACTGAGAGAGAGACTGAGAAACCGTAGTATCTGGAGGACTGAGAGAGAGACTGAGAGAGAGTAGTATCTGGAGGACTGAGAGAGAGACTGAGAAACTGTAGTATCTGGAGGACTGAGAGAGAGTAGTATCTGGAGGACTGAGAGAGAGACTGAGAAACAGAGTAGTATCTGGAGGACTGAGAGAGAGAGACTGAGAAACCGTAGTATCTGGAGGACTGAGAGAGAGACTGAGAAACCGTAGTATCTGGAGGACTGAGAGAGAAACAGAGTAGTGTCTGGAGGACTGAGAGAGAGACTGAGAAACCGTAGTATCTGGAGGTCTGAGAGAGAGTAGTATCTGGAGGACTGAGAGAGAGACTGAGAAACAGAGTAGTATCTGGAGGACTGAGAGAGAGAGACTGAGAAACCGTAGTATCTGGAGGACTGAGAGAGAGACTGAGAAACCGTAGTATCTGGAGGACTGAGAGAGAAACAGAGTAGTATCTGGAGGACTGAGAGAGAGACTGAGAAACCGTAGTATCTGGAGGTCTGAGAGAGAAACAGAGTCGTGTCTGGAGGACTGAGAGAGAGACTGAGAAACAGAGTAGTATCTGGAGGACTGAGAGAGAGACTGAGAAACAGAGTAGTATCTGGAGGACTGAGAGAGAGACTGAGAAACAGAGTAGTATCTGGAGGACTGAGAGAGAGACTGAGAAACAGAGTAGTATCTGGAGGACTGAGAGAGAAACAGAGTTGTGTCTGGAGGACTGAGAGCGAGAGACTGAGAAACAGAGTAGTATCTGGAGGACTGAGAGAGAGACTGAGAAACAGAGTAGTATCTGGAGGACTGAGAGAGAGACTGAGAAACCGTAGTATCTGGAGGACTGAGAGAGAGACTGAGTAGTATCTGGAGGACTGAGAGAGAAACAGAGTAGTGTCTGGAGGACTGAGAGAGAAACAGAGTAGTGTCTGGAGGACTGAGAGAGAAACAGAGTAGTATCTGGAGGACTGAGAGAAACAGAGTAGTGTCTGGAGGACTGAGAGAGAAACAGAGTAGTGTCTGGAGGACTGAGAGAGAAACAGAGTAGTATCTGGAGGACTGAGAGAGAAACAGAGTAGTATCTGGAGGACTGAGAGAGAAACAGAGTAGTATCTGGAGGACTGAGAGAGAAACAGAGTAGTATCTGGAGGACTGAGAGAGAAACAGAGTAGTGTCTGGAGGACTGAGAGAGAAACAGAGTAGTATCTGGAGGACTGAGAGAGAAACAGAGTAGTATCTGGAGGACTGAGAGAGAGACTGAGAAACCGTAGTATCTGGAGGACTGAGAGAGAGAGACTGAGAAACAGAGTAGTATCTTGAGGACTGAGAGAGAGACTGAGAAACCGTAGTATCTGGAGGACTGAGAGAGAGAGACTGAGAAACAGAGTAGTATCTTGAGGACTGAGAGAGAGACTGAGAAACGGAGTAGTATCTGGAGGACTGAGAGAGAAACAGAGTAGTGTCTGGAGGACTGAGAGAGAAACAGAGTAGTATCTGGAGGACTGAGAGAGAAACAGAGTAGTATCTGGAGGACTGAGAGAGAAACAGAGTAGTGTCTGGAGGACTGAGAGAGAAACAGAGTAGTATCTGGAGGACTGAGAGAGAAACAGAGTAGTATCTGGAGGACTGAGAGAGAAACAGAGTAGTATCTGGAGGACTGAGAGAGAAACAGAGTAGTATCTGGAGGACTGAGAGAGAAACAGAGTAGTAGTGGGACAGTAACATAATACCTGGGTTCATGTGAGTCCACGTCATTGGCTTGTTATTCCGTGACAATCCTGAGGTTGATTAAGAGAGAGAGAGAGAGAGGGGTCTGTGTGTTATTGTAAACCACAATAAGACTGACTCTGACCATGGATCTGCCAGCGTGCAGAGAATAGAAACAGAGAAACGACATTCAACCCTTATTGGATTTTAAAGACCTTCATCCTCACGCAACAGGCTGTTGTTGCTTGTATTGTAGAAGAGCCAGAGTCGTCTCTCTCCTTCCACTGTAGGCTTAGAGGGTGTCCCAAATGGCATCCTATTCATCGGTGTCTGGTCTAAAGTAGTGCACTATATAGGGAATAGGGCTCTGGTCAAATGTAGTAGGGTAGTATTTAGGATCAGACCTAGTCCCCTCCCTGTACTGAGTAACAGTCTGGACAGTATAGACATCAACATGATCAAACACATTCACTGATGTGGGCCTCTAGAGGCCCGCCTCCCTTTACTCCACTAAGGAACTACAAAGCAATAAGTCACAAGTTAAATGTCCTGAAAGATTTCTGCAATTAGGATTCAGGGGTTGAAGGAAACAGGCTCTTTGACTTTCAACTGGAACACTTAGTAGTAGCCCTAATTAAGGGTCAACCGGTACAGGTGTATTCTGGTGAGAGTGGGCCCTGCCTGTCTTCCTGCCTGTCTCCCTGCCTGTCTCTCTGCCCCTTTCCCTGCCTGTCTCCCTGCCTGACTCCCACCCTCCACCCAGCCCTATCCCCTTCACCCTCCACCCCATCCTATCCCCTCCACCCTCCACCCCATCCTATCCCCTCCACCCAGCCCTATCCCCTTCACCCTCCACCCCGTCCTATCCCCTCCACCCAGCCCTATCCCCTTCACCCTCCACCCCATCCTATCCCCTCCACCCCGTCCTATCCCCTCCACCCCGTCCTATCCCCTCCACCCTCCACCCCGCATTCAGGGCTCGAACCACCCAGTTTATAATATGATTAAAGCTGTGTGTGTTGGGTCTGTCAGCAGGGTAACAGGGTTTAAGCTGTGTGTGTTGGGTCTGTCAGCAGGGTAATAGGGTCTAAGCTGTGTGTGTTGGGTCTGTCAGCAGGGTAATAGGGTCTAAGCTGTGTGTGTTGGGTCTGTCAGCAGGGTAACAGGGTTTAAGCTGTGTGTGTTGGGTCTGTCAGCAGGGTAATAGGGTCTAAGCTGTGTGTGTTGGGTCTGTCAGCAGGGTAATAGGGTCTAAGATGTGTGTGTTGGGTCTGTCAGCAGGGTAATATGGTCTAAGCTGTGTGTGTTGGGTCTGTCAGCAGGGTAATATGGTCTAAGCTGTGTGTGTTGGGTCTGTCAGCAGGGTAATAGGGTCTAAGATGTGTGTGTTGGGTCTGTCAGCAGGGTAATATGGTCTAAGCTGTGTGTGTTGGGTCTGTCAGCAGGGTAATAGGGTTTAAGATAGTCTCTGCTTGTTGACTTGAGGATGATGCTGGTGTTGATGGCACTAGCAGGCTGTGTGTGTGTGTGTGTGTGTGTGTGTGTGTGTGTGTGTGGAAGGTGTGTGTGTGTGGAAGGTGTGTGGGTGTGGAAGGTGTGTGTGTGTGTGGAAGGTGTGGAAGGTGTGGAAGGTGTGTGTGTATGTGTGGAAGGTGTGTGTGTTTCAGATCTGCCTACATCTCCTTCTGAGTCTCACTGGGTCAATGGTGTAAAGGTCAAAATGGCAACACCTCCCTCCCTCCCTCCCTCCCTCCCTCCCTCCCTCCCTCCCTCCCTCCCTCCCTCTCTCTCTGAAAAACAAAACAAGAGCGTAGCACATTAGTGGCCTTTCTGACTGTTCTCTGTCTCTCATTCACTCCCAGATACAATGTAAAGCCACAATACATACCAAGAGTAAACTTCAGTGTTCTGTTAACAGCCCGGCACTGTGTTTAATAGCTTGGCTTCTTTCTGGTTCCGCGGGACCATTTCCCAGGATACTGTGGGTGAGACCAGGCTTAGGAGATCTGCTGTGATTCACGGTGTTGCTATGACAGTGATGTGTGGTTGTCTCACCTAGCGATCTTAACATGACTGCACCGACTGGAAGTCTCTCTGGATAAGAGCGTCTGTCTGATGACCGTAATGCTATAACGTACATATGTTCCTGTTTCTCTGTCACTACAGCTAAACGATACAGCTCGTCTTTCATCTGACAAGGAAGGACTTTTATTTCTGACACACGTTATCATGTTATACTTGAACACTGATAATGTCCATTCTTATTTATTAAGGTGATACTTGGCAGTGAAATCGAATCACAGAATCTGACTTGACAATATTTATCTCATTTGTTTTACACTTTACACATGGGATTGTTTTACACTTTACACACGCAGAGGGTTAAAACACAACGTGTGAGGCGAAGAGCTTTGGACTCCCCTCCTTCTTCTGGTCGCAGGGCAGAGGGCTCTTTTAACCCCTAAATTCCTTTCGCTCCGTCTCTCACTCGTCCGTCTGGAGGGAAAATGGTGTGGGAGTTAAAGTAAACTCCCTCTGGCTCGTTTAAAGTGATACAAAAGTTCAGGAGGGCAGGGGGGGGGGTTGTTAAGGGACGCCCCTCCCTTCAACAGACCAGCTGGTCTTAATGGGATTGCAGGTTGCCTGGGCGACAGCGCCTGTGTGAGGAAGAATTCCGAGCGAGAGAGAGAGAGAGAGAGAGTGACTGAGAGAGAGTGAGTGACTGAGAGAGCACCAGAGAGAGAGAGAGTAACTGAGAGACAGCACCAGAGAAAGAGAGTGAGAGAGAGAGTGTGATGGAGAGAGTAACTGAGAGAGAGAGTGAGAGAGTGAGAGAGAGTGTGATGGAGAGGGTAACTGAGAGAGAGAGTATGATGGAGAGAGTAACAGAGAGAGAGAGAGAGAGAGAACCAGAGAGAGAGAGAGAACCAGAGAGAGAGAGACAGAGAGAACCAGAGAGAGAGAGAGAGAGAGAGTGAGAGAGAGAGAGAGACTGAGAGAGCACCAGAGAGAGAGAGAGACAGAGAGCACCAGAGAGAGAGAGTGACTGAGACTGAGAGAGCACCAGAGAGAGAGAGTGACTGAGACTGAGAGAGTGTCTGAGAGAGCACCAGAGAAAGGGAGAGTGACTGAGAGAGCACCAGAGAGAGAGAGAGTGTGATGGAGAGAGTAACAGAGAGAGAGTGACTGACAGAGTAACAGAGAGAGAGTGACTGAGAGAGCACCAGAGAGAGGGAGAGTGACTGAGAGAGCACCAGAGAGAGAGAGAGTGTGATGGAGAGAGTAACAGAGAGAGAGTGTGACTGAGAGAGTAACAGAGAGAGAGTGACTGAGAACAGTCGTGGGCGGACTGTACTTGTTACAGTGAACTATGTGCTGGCGTTTATCAAACTATCTATTTTATGAAGAGGCACTTACCATACCCACCAGTTACAAGGTAATGCTATGCTATTATCAACACTTAACCACTCAGTACACCGTTTATGACCCTGGGTTCTTGCTTTTGAATTCCTGTGTTCACAACAATGCCATTGCTTTGGAATTATTCCCACATCAGGCATTGAAATGATTCTGTTGTAATTACGAGCTGTGAGATTGAAACATCTTCGTTCTGCATGTCTCTGCATCTCCCTCATCCAGGCCTTGTGCATCATATTCACATCTCCTGATGTAGATGTATACGTGAATTCCATCCATGTTGTTAACCACATTTCCCCGCGTGGCATGATGTGGAGGAGTAGACTACAGGATGGTCTGTTAGTGGAGGAGTAGACTACAGGATGGTCTGTTAGTGGAGGAGTAGACTACAGGATGGTCTGTTAGTGGAGGAGTAGACTACAGGATGGTCTGTTAGTGGAGGAGTAGACTACAGGATGGTCTGTTAGTGGAGGAGTAGACTACAGGATGGTCTGTTAGTGGAGGGGTAGACTACAGGATGGTCTGTTAGTGGAGGAGTAGACTACAGGATCATATTCATGATGTGGAGGAGTAGACTACAGGATGGTCTGTTAGTGGAGGAGTAGACTACAGGATGGTCTGTTAGTGGAGGAGTAGACTACAGGATGGTCTGTTAGTGGAGGGGTAGACTACAGGATGGTCTGTTAGTGGAGGAGTAGACTACAGGATGGTCTGTTAGTGGAGGAGTAGACTACAGGATGGTCTGTTAGTGGAGGAGTAGACTACAAGATCATATTCATGATGTGAATGATGGTCTGTTAGTGGAGGAGTAGACTACAGGATCATATTCGGTAGGCAGGAAACGGAGACGAAACATCCCGAAATAGAGTGAACCTGGGAGGTACCGATCAGCACAGTTTGTCAAATAAGGAACAGTCTTTTTTTGTTGTTGTTTGTTATCTGTTGATAAACCCTTTGCTACAGTTTGTCCTACTGAACACGACCCCCCGTTGACAGTCTAGTAGACCTCACCCTTCATATCATTTATAGACCATCTCATTATACCACTAAGTGAATCAACGTGAAATAAATCTCTTGTTTTTAATTACTGCCTGTCTCCAGAGAGGAGAGAACAGTGACTGTATGTTAGTCAGACTGTTGTTCTCCTCCTAAAAGACAGAAATGTCTGAGAAGAACAAGCTCTGGAAGGTTCCCATGGACGAGACCGTGGCTGCAGTAGACCTATGCTTAAACCATGCGTCCCACATCGCATCCTATTCACTACATAGTACACTACTTTAGATCAGTGCCCTAAATGGGACACGTAACCATAGTGCATTTCTGCTTGGCAGGACATGCCTTGTCAGCAGCCGTAGGAGGGCATGAGATGGAACCAAGGAACCACGTCACATCTAGTTACATGAATAGATACACCAATTATACTGGTGTTGGGATTACATCTAGTTACATTAATCAGTTAGACCTGTGGTGTTGGGATTACATCTAGTTACATTAATCAGTTATACTGGTGGTGGGATTACATCTAGTTATATTAATCAGTTATACTGGTGGTGGGATTACATCTAGTTACATGAATAGATACATCAATTAGGCTGCTGGTGATGGGACTTTGTATCTGCTAAATGGAGGTGTTGTTGTCAGTAATTGAAGGGTTTTGACCTGCCTTGACAGGGGATTAGGTTACTCATCAGGTGCTATGGAGAAACTCTTTGAAAAGGGCATTATACTGTGGATGGAATGCTGCTGGTCTGGATCCAACCACTGAAGTTTAAACGCTCGGCATCTGAGAATGCAAATCCACCACGAGACTCCTGTCTCTGTCTGTCCCATTGTAACAAGACTCCCGTCTCTGTCTGTCCCATTGTAACAGGACTCCTGTCTCTGTCTGTCCCATTGTAACAGGACTCCTGTCTCTGTCTGTCCCATTGTAACAAGACTCCCGTCTCTGTCTGTCCCATTGTAACAGGACTCCTGTCTCTGTCTGTCCCATTGTAACAGGACTCCTGTCTCTGTCTGTCCCATTGTAACAAGACTCCTGTCTCTGTCTGTCCCATTGTAACGAGACTCCTGTCTCTGTCTGTCCCATTGTAACAGGACTCCTGTCTCTGTCTGTCCCATTGTAACGAGACTCCTGTCTCTGTCTGTCCCATTGTAACGAGACTCCTGTCTCTGTCTGTCCCATTGTAACAGGACTCCTGTCTCTGTCTGTCCCATTGTAACAAGACTCCTGTCTCTGTCTGTCCCATTGTAACGAGACTCCTGTCTCTGTCTGTCCCATTGTAACAGGACTCCTGTCTCTGTCTGTCCCATTGTAACGAGACTCCTGTCTCTGTCTGTCCCATTGTAACAAGACTCCTGTCTCTGTCTGTCCCATTGTAACGAGACTCCTGTCTCTGTCTGTCCCATTGTAACAGGACTCCTGTCTCTGTCTGTCCCATTGTAACAGGACTCCTGTCTCTGTCTGTCCCATTGTAACAGGACTCCTGTCTCTGTCTGTCCCATTGTAACAGGACTCCTGTCTCTGTCTGTCCCATTGTAACAAGACTCCTGTCTCTGTCTGTCCCATTGTAACAAGACTCCTGTCTCTGTCTGTCCAGTGGTAGGTAATATTTCTCTGTCTGGCCATCTCTGTCCAGCGATAGGTGATATTTCTCTGTCTGGCCATCTCTGTCCAGCGGTAGGTAATATTTCTCTGTCTGGCCATCTGTCAGTCCAGTGGTTGGTGATATTTCTCTGTATGGCCATCTCTGTCCAGCGGTAGGTAATATTTCTCTGTCTGGCCATCTGTCAGTCCAGTGGTTGGTGATATTTCTCTGTCTGGCCATCTCTGTCCAGCGGTAGGTAATATTTCTCTGTCTGGCCGTCTCTGTCCAGCGGTAGGTAATATTTCTCTGTCTGGCCATCTCTCAGTCCAGTGGTAGGTAATATTTCTCTGTCTGGCCATCTCTGTCCAGCGGTAGGTGATATTTCTCTGTCTGGCCATCTGTCAGTCCAGTGGTAGGTGATATTTCTCTGTCTGGCCATCTGTCTGTCCAGTGGTAGGTGATATTTCTCTGTCTGGCCATCTCTGTCCAGCGGTAGGTAATATTTCTCTGTCTGGCCATCTGTCAGTCCAGTGGTAGGTGATATTTCTCTATCTGGCCATCTCTGTCCAGCGGTAGGTGATATTTCTCTGTCTGGCCATCTCTGTCCAGCGGTAGGTAATATTTCTCTGTCTGGCCATCTGTCAGTCCAGTGGTAGGTGATATTTCTCTGTCTGGCCATCTCTGTCCAGCGGTAGGTGATATTTCTCTGTCTGGCCATCTCTGTCCAGCGGTAGGTAATATTTCTCTGTCTGGCCATCTGTCAGTCCAGTGGTAGGTGATATTTCTCTGTCTGGCCATCTGTCTGTCCAGTGGTAGGTGATATTTCTCTGTCTGGCCATCTCTGTCCAGCGGTAGGTAATATTTCTCTGTCTGGCCATCTGTCAGTCCAGTGGTAGGTGATATTTCTCTATCTGGCCATCTCTGTCCAGCGGTAGGTGATATTTCTCTGTCTGGCCATCTCTGTCCAGCGGTAGGTAATATTTCTCTGTCTGGCCATCTGTCAGTCCAGTGGTAGGTGATATTTCTCTGTCTGGCCATCTCTGTCCAGCGGTAGGTAATATTTCTCTGTCTGGCCATCTCTGTCCAGCGGTAGGTAATATTTCTCTGTCTGGCCATCTGTCAGTCCAGTGGTAGGTGATATTTCTCTGTCTGGCCATCTCTGTCCAGCGGTAGGTAATATTTCTCTGTCTGGCCATCTGTCAGTCCAGTGGTAGGTGATATTTCTCTATCTGGCCATCTCTGTCCAGCGGTAGGTGATATTTCTCTGTCTGGCCATGTCTGTCCAGTGGTAGGTGATATTCTCTGTCTGGCCATCTGTCTGTCCAGTGGTAGGTGATATTCTCTATCTGGCCATCTCTGTCCAGCGGTAGGTAATATGTTCACAAACTTTCTCACTGACGTCTGTTCATGTTCTTATTTGCATGCGTTCTGATTACTGTACTCAACCCTAAAATAAAATCCCTATTCTGTACATTAGCAACCTGTTAATATGCTAAGTGTTGCTTTGTGCAATGTGATGCATTAAACTAAAGTCAAGTGGGCTTTTCATCCTCTCCTCTATCCGCTCCTGTGATGAAAAATGACTCTTTTACTTTCCCTCTGAAAATGCCTCTCTAAGTCGACCCATAATGCCTCTGCTGCTTTCCCAGGCCTATGTGGACTAGCCAATAACCAGCCAACCTTCACAATGTATTATTTTAAACACCAAAACACACGTTCTGCATCCCACATGTCACGGTATATAATTCACTAATGGCTTGGGATTGGGGGTTGCTCTCTGGTCCGCAGCGCTACCTAGCTACGAAGCCCGTTCCTGCCTCACAGTTTCCAGCAGTAGGTTTATATCATTACAATCCACAGCGAGAAAAACGACTAAATGTTATTTTACATTAGTCCCAAATGGCACCCTACTAACTGAATGTAGTGCATTTATAAAGGGAATAGAGTGCCGTTTGGGACTGATTAAGGCTGACCCCTGGCGACCCCGGAGAGCTCCCAAGCATGCAAATGGGGTGAGTCAGAGATTGGCGGCGGCGCGACGAGCCTCTGCAGAGCGGAGTGAGTGGGAGAAGAGAGAGAAAGAGAGTGGGAAAGGAGAGAGCTGCTAGTCTGTTATTGGTGCAGCAGCAGGCAGGAATCCACATCAGTCAGAGTCCACACCCTGGTCTCTCTGTAATGACACGTTTCTCTGTGCGGGGGAGAGACTCTACATGGCCTTTAGTCATCATAACTAGCCTACAGTGTACACACACACTCTCCTGATCGACGGTGTAGTTTCTCCTGACCGGCGGTGTAGTTTCTCCTGACCGGCGGTGTAGTTTCTCCTGGCCGGCGGTGGAGTTTCTCCTGGCCGGCGGTGTAGTTTCTCCTGACCGGCGGTGTAGTTTCTCCTGCACGGCGGTGTAGTTTCTCCTGGCCGGCGGTGTAGTTTCTCCTGGCCGGCGGTGTAGTTTCTCCTGGCCGGCGGTGGAGTTTCTCCTGGCCGGCGGTGTAGTTTCTCCTGACCGGCGGTGTAGTTTCTCCTGCACGGCGGTGTAGTTTCTCCTGGCCGGCGGTGGAGTTTCTCCTGGCCGGCGGTGTAGTTTCTCCTGACCGGCGGTGTAGTTTCTCCTGACCGGCGGTGTAGTTTCTCCTGCACGGCGGTGTAGTTTCTCCTGGCCGGCGGTGTAGTTTCTCCTGGCCGGCGGTGTAGTTTCTCCTGGCCGGCGGTGTAGTTTCTCCTGGCCGGCGGTGAAGTTTCTCCTGACCGGCGGTGTAGTTTCTCCTGGCCGGCGGTGTAGTTTCTCCTGGCCGGCGGTGTAGTTTCTCCTGAGTTTCTTAATTTTCATATTTTTCTACTTTACTGCACCTACTTGCCTTCAGCTCCTCTAAGATAACCATGGCCCCATGTCAATTCCCGGCTAAGTTGACTCAGTTGACTGGGGCGTTGTAGAGCTGAAGGGGATCCTGGGGAAATCAAGTAGGAGGTCTACGCCTCTCCTCAGACCTATTAGTCAACTAATTACACACACAGAGATGACCTCTGACCACTCCCTCCATAGGAGTTCTTAACAGCAGTCAAACTAGTAGGACACACCTGTGGCTGTTCAACTATTGTGTAGAGAGTCAGAGAGGAGAGTTGTTCAGTAAGAGTGAACATGGTCAGAGAGGAGAGTTGTTCAGTAAGAGTGAACATGGTCAGAGAGGAGAGTTGTTCAGTAGGTGAACATGGTCAGAGAGGAGAGTTGTTCAGTAGGTGAACATGGTCAGAGAGGAGAGTTGTTCAGTAGTTGAATATGGTCAGAGAGGAGAGTTGTTCAGTAAGCGTGAACATGGTCAGAGGGGAGAGTTGTTCAGTAAGAGTGAACATGGTCAGAGAGAGGAGTTGTTCAGTAGGTGAACATGGTCAGAGAGGAGAGTTGTTCAGTAAGAGTGAACATGGTCAGAGAGGAGAGTTGTTCAGTAGGTGAACATGGTCAGAGAGGAGAGTTGTTCAGTAGGTGAATATGGTCAGAGAGGAGAGTTGTTCAGTAAGAGTGAACATGGTCAGAGAGGAGAGTTGTTCAGTAAGAGTGAACATGGTCAGAGAGGAGAGTTGTTCAGTAAGAGTGAACATGGTCAGAGAGGAGAGTTGTTCAGTAGGTGAACATGGTCAGAGAGGAGAGTTGTTCAGTAGGTGAACATGGTCAGAGAGGGGAGTTGTTCAGTAAGAATGAACATGGTCAGAGAGGAGAGTTGTTCAGTAGGTGAATATGGTCAGAGAGGAGAGTTGTTCAGTAAGAGTGAACATGGTCAGAGAGGAGAGTTGTTCAGTAAGAGTGAACATGGTCAGAGAGGAGAGTTGTTCAGTAAGAGTGAACATGGTCAGAGAGGAGAGTTGTTCAGTAGGTGAACATGGTCAGAGAGGAGAGTTGTTCAGTAGGTGAACATGGTCAGAGAGGGGAGTTGTTCAGTAAGAATGAACATGGTCAGAGAGGAGAGTTGTTCAGTAGGTGAACATGGTCAGAGAGGGGAGTTGTTCAGTAGGTGAACATGGTCAGAGAGGAGAGTTGTTCAGTAAGAGTGAACATGGTCAGAGAGGAGAGTTGTTCAGTAGGTGAACATAGTCAGAGAGGAGAGTTGTTCAGTAAGAGTGAACATGGTCAGAGAGGGGAGTTGTTCAGTAGGTGAACATGGTCAGAGAGGAGAGTTGTTCAGTAGGTGAACATAGTCAGAGAGGAGAGTTGTTCAGTAAGAGTGAACATGGTCAGAGAGGAGAGTTGTTCAGTAAGAGTGAACATGGTCAGAGAGGAGAGTTGTTCAGTAAGAGTGAACATGGTCAGAGAGGAGAGTTGTTCAGTAGGTGAACATGGTCAGAGAGGAGAGTTGTTCAGTAGGTGAACATGGTCAGAGGAGATTTAAGACGGCAATGGAGTTGAACTCCACGGTCAACGATTGGTTAAACACGATACACTCACTTTCTCTCTGTTCCTTGTTGTTTTCAGAAACTGTTTACACAATACACACATCTCTGACACCCCACACACCTCTCACACAACACATACCTCACAGAACAAAAACGACACACACCTCTCACACAACACATACCTCACAGTACAAAAACGACACACACCTCTCACACACAATTCCCCCTTTGTGTGAAGTTTCCAGTTTCCACTTTGTTAAGTGCTGTTGGTCCTCTGCTGGATTCCTAAACTTGTTAGACAATTACAGACGTCACCCTCAGGCCAGACAACTCAACTCCCTCCAACTCTCCACTGCATTTGTCTTAAGCTCAATAAAATACTCTCAGAAGTCTTCACGTTCCCGTCTTCACGTTCCCGTCTTAAGGTCCTCGTCGTCACGTTCCCGTCTTCACGTTCCCGTCTTCACGTTCCCGTCTTAAGGTCCTCGTCTTCACGTTCCCGTCTTAAGGTCCTCGTCTTCACGTTCCCGTCTTCACGTTCCCGTCTTAAGGTCCTCGTCTTCACGTTCCCGTCTTCACGTTCCCGTCTTAAGGTCCTCGTCTTCACGTTCCCGTCTTCACGTTCCCGTCTTAAGGTCCTCGTCTTCACGTTCCCGTCTTCACGTTCCCGTCTTAAGGTCCTCGTCTTCACGTTCCCGTCTTAAGGTCCTCGTCTTCACGTTCCCATCTTCACGTTCCCGTCTTCACGTTCACGTCTTCACGTTCCCGTCGTCATGTTCCCGTCTTCACGTCTTCACGTTCCCATCGTAACGTTCCCGTCTTCACGTTCCCGTCTTCACGTCTTCACGTTCCCGTCTTCACGTTCCCGTCTTCACGTCTTCACGTTCCCGTCTTCACGTTCCCGTCTTCACATTCCCGTCTTCACGTCTTCACATTCCCGTCTTGGGGGGGGGGGCTGCAGTTCTCAAATTTGATATGAAATGATCTCCTTTGAAGCAGTCAAGTCGTCCACAATCTAGTCCGCAACTACACCTCATTTCAAAGGTAGCAAGGAATAGTCTTATGTGTACGTCTACAATTACAAATGTAGATTGTTTGAAGCAGACTCTTTTTGTAAGTCTGTCACAGGTGACAGCTCTTGTAACCCCCAACGGTGAACGAGAGGCTTGTAGAATCATGAGACTTTGGAGTTTTTAACTTCATCGTTCTCCGGTAGGGAGTCCTGCACTCTCTGGGCATTACTGAAATCAAATGAACGAAATCAGTCGAAAGACTTGTTAATTTGACTCAACATTTTGAAAAGAGCCGAGTTGAAATTCCCATCACGACTCACCTGACACCCACACAGTGTAGGCTAGAGGTCAAAGGTCAGAGGTTCTGTTTGTTTATTGATCAGAACAGAGATGGCTGCCATAACACTGCCCCCCCCCCCCCCCATCAGACATGGTAACCTACTGACCTTTACTTGCTGCCTGGTCAGCCAGACTAAAGCCCCTCTGGGTCAGACACCTAGTAGCCCTGTAGTCTGTGTCCCAAATTACAGCCTATTCTGTAGGGCAGTGGTTCCCAACTCCAGTCCTCCAGTACCCACAACAGTGGTTCCCAACTCCAGTCCTCCAGTACCCCCGACAGTGGTTCCCAACTCCAGTCCTCCAGAACCCCCGACAGTGGTTCCCAACTCCAGTCCTCCAGTACCCCCGACAGTGGTTCCTAACTCCAGTCCTCCAGTACCCCCGACAGTGGTTCCCAACTCCAGTCCTCCAGTACCCCCGACAGTGGTTCCCAACTCCAGTCCTCCAGTACCCCCGACAGTGGTTCCCAACTCCAGTCCTCCAGTACCCCCGACAGTGGTTCCCAACTCCAGTCCTCCAGTACCCCCGACAGTGGTTCCCAACTCCAGTACCCCAACAGTGGTTCCCAACTCCAGTCCTCCAGTACCCCCGACAGTGGTTCCCAACTCCAGTCCTCCAGTACCCCCAACAGTGGTTCCCAACTCCAGTCCTCCAGTACCCCCAACAGTGGTTCCCAACTCCAGTACCCCGACAGTGGTTCCCAACTCCAGTCCTCCAGTACCCCCAACAGTGGTTCCCAACTCCAGTCCTCCAGTACCCCCGACAGTGGTTCCCAACTCCAGTCCTCCAGTACCCCCGACAGTGGTTCCCAACTCCAGTCCTCCAGTACCCCCGACAGTGGTTCCCAACTCCAGTCCTCCAGTACCCCCGACAGTGGTTCCCATCTCCAGTCCTCCAGTACCCCCGACAGTGGTTCCCAACTCCAGTCCTCCAGTACCCCCGACAGTGGTTCCCAACTCCAGTCCTCCAGTACCCCCGACAGTGGTTCCCAACTCCAGTCCACCAGTACCCCCGACAGTGGTTCCCAACTCCAGTCCTCCAGTACCCCCGACAGTGGTTCCCAACTCCAGTCCTCCAGTACCCCCGACAGTGGTTCCCAACTCCAGTCCTCCAGTACCCCCGACAGTGGTTCCCAACTCCAGTCCTCCAGTACCCCCGACAGTGGTTCCCAACTCCAGTCCTCCAGTACCCCCGACAGTGGTTCCCAACTCCAGTCCTCCAGTACCCCCGACAGTGGTTCCCAACTCCAGTCCTCCAGTACCCCCGACAGTGGTTCCCAACTCCAGTCCTCCAGTACCCCCGACAGTGGTTCCCAACTCCAGTCCTCCAGTACCCCCGACAGTGGTTCCCAACTCCAGTCCTCCAGTACCCCCGACAGTGGTTCCCAACTCCAGTCCTCCAGTACCCCCGACAGTGGTTCTCAATTCCAGTCCTCCAGTACCCCCGACAGTGGTTCCCAACTCCAGTCCTCCAGTACCCCCAACAGTGGTTCCCAACTCCAGTCCTCCAGAACCCCCGACAGTGGTTCCCAACTCCAGTCCTCCAGTACCCCCAACAGTGGTTCCCAACTCCAGTCCTCCAGTACCCCCAACAGTGGTTCTCAACTCCAGTCCTCCAGTACCCCCGACAGTGGTTCCCAACTCCAGTCCTCCAGTACCCCCGACAGTGGTTCTCAACTCCAGTCCTCCAGTACCCCCAGCAGTAACTCCTCGTGGGAGTGGTTAACTCCTAGTGGGAGTGGTTTCTGTGTAGTTGACAGTACAGGGTCACAACAGGCTAAGTACACTGTGACTGTGAAAGCATGTGTGTGGGTGTTTGAGTGTGTCATCGTAGGGTGTGTGTGTGTGTGTTCCTGACTGCATGGGTGAGTGAAAGCAATTAGTGTGTGTGTGTGTGTGTGTGTGTGTGTGTGTGTGCTCAGTGTGTGTACCTGGTCGTGTGTGTGCTCAGGTTATGTGTGTTTGTGTGTGTGTTTGCGCTCAGTGTGTGTACCTGGTCGTGTGTGTGCTCAGGTATGAGTGTGTGTGTCCCCTGTGTGGTGGCTCTCCTCTCCTCCTCACCCCCAGGCTGTGGTTATCAGCTCATCTTAATGTTGGAATCTGGTTGTCTGGAAGGCAGTCAGAGTAACACACACACACACTGGCTGACTGGCTGCTGCAGAGTGCAGACAGACAGGTCATTAACAAATCATTGACAGGCTGCAAGGACTGTGTGACCTACCCAACGCTATTTCACTGCTGAGGCCATTTCACTGCTGAGGCTATTTCACTGCTGAGGCTATTTCACTGCTGAGGCCATTTCACTGCTGAGGCTATTTCACTGCTAAGGCTATTTCACTGCTAAGGCTATTTCACTGCTGAGGCTATTTCACTGCTGAGGCTATTTCACTGCTGAGGCTATTTCACTGCTGAGGCCATTTCACTGCTGAGGCTATTTCACTGCTGAGGCCATTTCACTGCTGAGGCTATTTCACTGCTGAGGCCATTTCACTGCTGAGGCCATTTCACTGCTGAGGCTATTTCACTGCTGAGGCTATTTCACTGCTGAGGCCATTTCACTGCTGAGGCCATTTCACTGCTGAGGCTATTTCACTGCTGAGGCTATTTCACTGCTGAGGCTATTTCACTGCTGAGGCCATTTCACTGCTGAGGCCATTTCACTGCTGAGGCTATTTCACTGCTGAGGCTATTTCACTGCTGAGGCTATTTCACTGCTGAGGCTATTTCACTGCTGAGGCTATTTCACTGCTGAGGCTATTTCACTGCTGAGGCTATTTCACTGCTAAGGCTATTTCACTGCTGGGGCCATTTCACTGCTGAGGCCATTTCACTGCTGAGGCTATTTCACTGCTGAGGCTATTTCACTGCTGAGGCTATTTCACTGCTAAGGCTATTTCACTGCTGGGGCCATTTCACTGCTGAGGCCATTTCACTGCTGAGGCTATTTCACTGCTGAGGCTATTTCACTGCTGAGGCTATTTCACTGCTGAGGCTATTTCACTGCTGAGGCTATTTCACTGCTGAGGCTATTTCACTGCTGAGGCTATTTCACTGCTGAGGCTATTTCACTGCTGAGGCCATTTCACTGCTGAGGCTATTTCACTGCTGAGGCTATTTCACTGCTGAGGCTATTTCACACTGCTGAGGCTATTTCACACTGCTGAGGCTATTTCACTGCTAAGGCTATTTCACTGCTGAGGCCATTTCACTGCTAAGGCCATTTCACTGCTAAGGCTATTTCACTGCTGAGGCTATTTCACTGCTAAGGCTATTTCACTGCTGGGGCCATTTCACTGCTGAGGCCATTTCACTGCTGAGGCCATTTCACTGCTGAGGCCATTTCACTGCTGAGGCCATTTCACTGCTGAGGCCATTTCACTGCTGAGGCCATTTCACTGCTGAGGCTATTTCAATGCTGAGGCTATTTCACTGCTAAGGCTATTTCAATGCTGAGGCTATTTCACTGCTAAGGCCATTTCACTGCTGAGGCTATTTCAATGCTGAGGCCATTTCACTGCTGAGGCCATTTCACTGCTGAGGCCATTTCACTGCTGAGGCCATTTCACTGCTGAGGCCATTTCACTGCTGAGGCTATTTCAATGCTGAGGCTATTTCACTGCTAAGGCTATTTCAATGCTGAGGCTATTTCACTGCTAAGGCCATTTCACTGCTGAGGCTATTTCAATGCTGAGGCCATTTCCCTGCTGAGGCCATTTCACTGCTGAGGCTATTTCAATGCTGAGGCTATTTCACTGCTAAGGCTATTTCAATGCTGAGGCTATTTCACTGCTAAGGCTATTTCAATGCTGAGGCTATTTCACTGCTGAGGCCATTTCACTGCTGAGGCTATTTCACTGCTAAGGCTATTTCAATGCTGAGGCTATTTCACTGCTGAGGCCATTTCACTGCTGAGGCTATTTCACTGCTAAGGCTATTTCACTGGTGAGGCTATTTCACTGCTAAGGCCATTTCACTGCTAAGGCCATTTCACTGGTGGTTCGCATCGCGTTTCTCTTGATCTTTAGGCCTTAAGTGTAAAGCAGAGTGATTTTGTGTTTCTCTGTGTTGTGTGTTCCTCTGCTTGGTACAATGATTCCTGACAACAAGTACTGTGCATAAAAACAAGTACTGTGCATAACAACCACCAGCTAGGGACCCTTTTAATTCAAACCCATTCATCCAAGATGCATGTTTTATGTTTGCAATGTAGGGTAATGTCTCCTTGGCCTCCTTGCAGTAACAATGAAGTGAAATGTGCATCAGAGGTTAGTGGAGTTAAACCTCCTTTTAACCTTGTTAATGGAGCCAAGTGTCTTGTTTTCTAGTAGATGTTGTTCTGTTACTGTAACGTCAAGTCTGGACCTCCCACTGTTCTGATGGGACATTATAAACATCACTGTCTAGTCTGGACCTCCCACTGTTCTGATGGGACATTATAAACATCACTGTAATGTCTGGACCTCCCACTGTTCTGATGGGACATTATAAACATCACTGTCTAGTCTGGACCTCCCACTGTTCTGATGGGACATTATAAACATCACTGTCTAGTCTGGACCTCCCATTGTTCTGATGGGACATTATAAACATCACTGTCTAGTCTGGACCTCCCACTGTTCTGATGGGACATTATAAACATCACTGTCTAGTCTGGACCTCCCACTGTTCTGATGGGACATTATAAACATCACTGTCTAGTCTGGACCTCCCACTGTTCTGATGGGACATTATAAACATCACTGTCTAGTCTGGACCTCCCATTGTTCTGATGGGACATTATCAACATCACTGTCTAGTCTGGACCTCCCATTGTTCTGATGGGACATTATAAACATCACTGTAATGTCTGGACCTCCCACTGTTCTGATGGGACATTATAAACATCACTGTCTAGTCTGGACCTCCCATTGTTCTGATGGGACATTATAAACATCACTGTAATGTCTGGACCTCCCACTGTTCTGATGGGACATTATAAACATCACTGTAATGTCTGGACCTCCCACTGTTCTGATGGGACATTATAAACATCACTGTAATGTCTGGACCTCCCATTGTTCTGATGGGACATTATAAACATCACTGTAATGTCTGGACCTCCCACTGTTCTGATGGGACATTATAAACATCACCTACTGTTTTAAAGGGTTAATCTGGGTTTGGTACATTCATTTTTTTAAAACATCTCAATTATTTATATATTAGGTGCCGTTGTTTCTTGAAGAATGTAACTTATAAATCACTCAGCTGTTTGCAAGTGGCGGGGATGACTAGATTGCCCCTTTTAAAGGATCAAATGTTTATTTTTAGTCTTGGAGTGCAGGCATGAATCCCCAATGCCCTTTAAATGAGTAGTCCTGATGTTGATTGAAACTCTCCATTTTGTTTTCACTGTGTACCTCCCTGATGGGGCGGCCTAACTCAGAGAGGTTTAGATTGTGTTAGTGTATAATCTGTGTGTGTGTGTGTGTGTGTGTGTGTGTGTGTGTGTGTGTGTGTGTGTGTGAAGTTGTGTCAAGGGAGGGCAGGGGCCCCAGTAAGGGCAGGAATAATATTCATAAGCAGTCACTACACACACACACACACACACACTCTTCTCTGCCCTCGGGATAATCTACCCCCTCTGTTTGTTTTTACAAAAATGTTTTACTAAGACAAAATCTATCTGCTACATCTCTCTCTCTCTCTCTCTCTCTCTCTCTCTCTCTCTCTGTTTCTCTCTCTCTCTCTCTATCTGTTTCTCTCTCTCTCTCTGTTTCTCTCTCTCTTTCTCTCTCTCTCTCTCTCTCTCTCTCTCTCTCATTGTCTGCTACATCTCTCTCTTTCCCTTTCCCATTCTCATTCTCTCTGCCAGCACTCTTCTCTTCTCTACCACAAGGTCAGCTGAGTGGGTGAAAATGTTTTTTTGTTAGTTGTTTTAAGCAGTCATTTTCCCTCCAGTGAGTCAACGGCAGGCTGGCGCTGCGTAGGCCTAGTTCACGTTCTAATGCTCCGTGTGTTTGACGGGGTTGGAATGAGGGGGATTGTGTTCATAACGGTACAGGGTACAGAACACTACCAGTAGACTAACAGATACAGCTCTCTCTAGCTCCTCCTCTTCCTCCCCTTCATCTCTCTCTCTGTTGGTACTCTCATGTTTTCTCCCACATTCTCTTGGCCGTTATCCACAGAAATGGAGCTGGTAGTCGATGGCGTTCAGAAGTTGTGTTAGTTGCTAACATTCTTCAACGGTAGCCTATATTGGTGTTAGTACTAACTCTCCCACTACCCTTCAGTTGTCTTTTGGTTTGGCCATGCTACCTGGCTGTGTGCCATCCCGGCCTGCCTGCTGCTGATGACGTGTAGGTGTGCTGGGCAGGGCGACTCGTCCAGGGGCGAAGGAATGTGAGAGAGCCATGAAGATCCTTCATCTGAGAGAGACGTTGGGGGGAGAGAGAGAGGGAGGGAAGGAGAGAGCGAGGGAGAGAGGGAGGGAGGGAGAGAGAGACGTCGGGGGAGGGAGGGAGGGAGAGAGAGACGGAGGGAGGGAGGGAGGGAGGGAGGGAGGGAGGGAGGGAGGGAGGGAGGGAGGGAGGGAGGGAGAGAGAGAAAGAACGGTCAGATAAGGTAGGGGTCTATCTGAGGGTAAACAGCCTCAAGGGAACTTCAGACACACACAGCAAGCTGAACTGACCGTCCACACTCTCTCTGTGTCTCTCGCTCTCTCTCTCTCTGTGTGGTTCTCTCTCTGTCGCTCTGTCTCTGTGTGTGGTTCTCTCGCTGTCTCTTGGTCTCTCTGTCTATGTGTGTGGTTCTCTCTGTCGCTCGGTCTCTGTCTCTGTGTGTGGTTCTCTCTTTGTCTCTCTGTTGCTCGGTGTCTTTGTCTCTGTGTGTGGTTCTCTGTCTCTGTGTGTGGTTCTCTCTCTCTGTCTGTGTGTGTGTGGTTCTCTCTCTGTCTCTCAGTCTCTCTGTCTGTGTGTGGTTCTCTGTCTCGGTGTGTGGTTCTGTCTCTGTGTGTGGTTCTCTCTCTGTCTCTCAGTCTCTCTGTCTGTGTGTGGTTCTCTCTCTGTGTCTGTGTGTGGTTCTCTGTCTCTGTGTGTGGTTCTGTCTCTCTCTCTGTCTGTGTGTGGTTCTCTCTCCTCCATCCATCCCCTCTGCCCATGGAGAGTAGAACTCAGAACAAAGCACCGCCCGTCAGGCCCTTTGCCTTGCTGGGTAAAAAGCAGAGGCCAGAGATGGTTCACGTGTCAGACAGAGAGACAAACCATGGTGTTTATGTTTGACCTCTTTCTAGAGAAAGAGAGGAGGGGGGGGGGGGGGGGGAGAGAGAAGTAGAGAGGGAAATTGAAGGAGAGAGGACTAAGGAGGGACAGAGGGAAGGAGAGAGGACTAAGGAGGGACAGAGAGAGGACTAAGGAGGGACAGAGAGAGGACTAAGGAGGGACAGAGGGAAGGAGAGAGGACTAAGGAGGGACAGATGGAAGGAGAGAGGACTAAGGAGGGACAGATGGAAGAAGAGAGGACTAAGGAGGGACAGATGGAAGGAGAGAGGACTAAGGAGGGACAGATGGAAGGAGAGAGGACTAAGGAGGGACAGAGAGAGGAGAGAGGACTAAAGAGGGACAGAGAGAGGAGAGAGGACTAAGGAGGGACAGATGGAAGGAGAGAGGACTAAGGAGGGACAGAGAGAGGAGAGAGGACTAAAGAGGGACAGAGAGAGGAGAGAGGACTAAGGAGGGACAGAGAGAAGACGAGAGAGGACTAAGGGGGGACAGAGAGAGGACTAAGGAGGGAGAGAGGGAAGGAGAGAGGACTAAGGAGGGACAGAGAGAGGAGAGAGGACTAAGGAGGGACAGGGAGAGGAGAGAGGACTAAGGAGGGACAGAGAGAGGACTAAGGAGGGAGAGAGGACTAAGGAGGGAGAGAGGACTAAGGAGGGAGAGAGGGAAGGAGAAAGGGCTAAGGAGGGACAGAGGGAAGGAGAGAGGACTAAGGAGGGAGAGAGGGAAGGAGAGAGGACTAAGGAGGGAGAGAGGGAAGGAGAAAGGACTAAGGAGGGAGAAAGGGAAGGCGAGAGGACTAAGGAGGGACAGAGAGAGGAGGAGAGAGGACTAAGGAGAGACAGAGAGAGGACTAAGGAGGGAGAGAGGGAAGGAGAGAGGACTAAGGAGGGAGAAAGGGAAGGAGAGAGGACTAAGGAGGGAGAGAGAGGGGAGAGATGACTAAGGAGGGACAGAGGGAAGGAGAGAGGACTAAGGAGGGACAGAGGAGAGAGGACTAAGGAGGGACAGAGAGAAGATAGGACTAAGGATGGACAGAGAGAGGACTAAGGAGGGACAGAGAGGGAAGGAGAGAGGACTAAGGAAGGACAGAGAGAGGAGAGAGGACTAATGAGGGACAGAGAGAGGAGGAGAGAGGATTAAGGAGGGACAGAGAGAGGAGGAGAGAGGACTAAGGAGGGACAGAGAGAGGACTAAGGAGGGAGAGAGGGGAGGAGAAAGGACTAAGGAGGGACAGAGGGAAGGCGAGAGGACTAAGGAGGGACAGAGAGAGGAGAGAGGACTAAGGAGGGACAGAGAGAGGACTAAGGAGGGAGAGAGGGAAGGAGAGAGGACTAAGGAGGGAGAGAAGGAAGGGGAGAGGACTAAGGAGGGAGAGAGGGAAGGAGAGAGGACTAAGGAGGGACAGAGGGAAGGAGAGAGGACTAAGGAGGGACAGAGGAGAGAGGACTAATGAGGGACAGAGAGAGGAGGAGAGAGGACTAATGAGGGACAGAGAGAGGAGGAGAGAGGACTAAGGAGGGACAGAGAGAGGACTAAGGAGGGAGAGAGGGGAGGAGAAAGGACTAAGGAGGGACAGAGGGAAGGAGAGAGGACTAAGGAGGGACAGAGAGAGGAGAGAGGACTAAGGAGGGACAGAGAGAGGAGAGAGGTCTAAGGAGGGACAGAGAGAGGACTAAGGAGGGAGAGAGGGAAGGAGAAAGGACTAAGGAGGGACAGAGGGAAGGAGAGAGGACTAAGGAGGGACAGAGAGAGGAGAGAGGACTAAGGAGGGACAGAGAGAGGACTAAGGAGGGACAGAGAGGAGAGAGGACTAAGGAGGGACAGAGAGAGGACTAAGGAGGGAGAGAGAGAGGAGAGAGGACTAAGAAGGGAGAGAGGGAAGGAGAGAGGACTAAGGAGGGAGAGAGTGAAGGAGAGAGGACTAAGGAGGGAGAGAGGGAAGGAGAGAGGACTAAGGAGGGACAGAGGGAAGGAGAGAGGACTAAGGAGGGACAGAGGGAAGGAGAGAGGACTAAGGAGGGACAGAGAGAGGAGAGAGGACTAAGGAGGGACAGAGGGAAGGAGAGAGGACTAAGGAGGGACAGAGGGAAGGAGAGAGGACTAAGGAGGGACAGAGAGAGGACTAATGAGGGACAGAGAGAGGAGGAGAGAGGACTAAGGAGGGACGGAGAGAGGACTAAGGAGGGACAGAGAGAGGAGAGAGGTCTAAGGAGGGAGAGAGGGAAGGAGAGAGGACTAAGGAGGGAGAGAGGGAAGGAGAGAGGACTAAGGAGGGACAGAGGGAAGGAGAGAGGACTAAGGAGGGACAGAGGGAAGGAGAGAGGACTAAGGAGGGACAGAGAGAGGAGAGAGGACTAAGGAGGGACAGAGAGAGGAGAGAGGACTAAGGAGGGACGGAGAGAGGACTAAGGAGGGACAGAGAGAGGAGAGAGGACTAAGGAGGGACAGAGAGAGGACTAAGGAGGGACAGAGAGGAGAGAGGTCTAAGGAGGGACAGAGAGAGGAGAGAGGACTAAGGAGGGACAGAGAGAGGAGAGAGGTCTAAGGAGGAACAGAGAGAGGAGAGAGGTCTAAGGAGGGACAGAGAGGAGAGAGGTCTAAGGAGGGACAGAGGGAAGGAGAGAGGACTAAGGAGGGACAGAGAGAGGAGAGAGGTCTAAAGAGGAACAGAGAGAGGAGAGAGGACGAAGGAGGGACAGAGAGAGGAGAGAGGACTAAGGAGGGACAGAGAGAGGACTAAGGAGGGACAGAGAGGAGAGAGGACTAAGGATGGACAGAGAGAGGACTAAGGAGGGACAGAGAGGGAAGGAGAGAGGACTGAGGGACAGAGAGAGAAGGAGAGAGGACTGAGGGATGGAGAGAGGACTGAGGGACGGAGAGAGGACTGAGGAACGTAGAGAGGACTGAGGGACGGAGAGAGGACTAAGGAGGGGCAGAGAGAGGACTAAGGAGGGACAGAGAGAGAAGGCGAGAGGACTGAGGAACAGAGAGAGGAGAGAGAGGACTAAGGAAGGACAGAGAGGGGAGGAGAAAGGACTGCGGGACAGAGAGAGGAGAGGGAGGACTAAGGAGGGACAATAATAACATGGCTATATACAGGAAGTACCAGTCCTGAGTTGATGTGTTGGGGTATGAGATAATAACATTGTAGTCTAGTTGCATCATGTGGTTTTGTAGTCTAGTTGCATCATGTGGTTTCTCTAGTGCGTCATGTGGTTTCTCTAGTCTATTTGCATCATGTGGTTTCTCTAGTCTAGTTGCATCATGTGGTTTCTCTAGTCTATTTGCGTCATGTGGTTTCTCTAGTCTATTTGCATCATGTGGTTTCTCTAGTCTAGTTGCATCATGTGGTTTCTCTAGTCTAGTTGCATCATGTGGTTTCTCTAGTCTATTTGCGTCATGTGGTTTCTCTAGTCTATTTGCATCATGTGGTTTCTCTAGTCTAGTTGCATCATGTGGTTTCTCTAGTCTAGTTGCATCATGTGGTTTCTCTAGTCTATTTGCGTCATGTGGTTTCTCTAGTCTAGTTGCATCATGTGGTTTCTCTAGTCTAGTTGCATCATGTGGTTTCTCTAGTCTAGTTGCATCATGTGGTTTCTCTAGTCTAGTTGCATCATGTGGTTTCTCTAGTCTAGTTGCATCATGTGGTTTCTCTAGTGCGTCATGTGGTTTCTCTAGTCTAGTTGCATCATGTGGTTTCTCTAGTCTAGTTGCATCATGTGGTTTCTCTAGTCTAGTTGCATCATGTGGTTTCTCTAGTCTAGTTGCATCATGTGGTTTCTCTAGTCTAGTTGCATCATGTGGTTTCTCTAGTCTAGTTGCATCATGTGGTTTCTCTAGTCTAGTTGCATCATGTGGTTTCTCTAGTCTATTTGCGTCATGTGGTTTCTCTAGTCTAGTTGCATCATGTGGTTTCTCTAGTCTAGTTGCATCATGTGGTTTCTCTAGTCTAGTTGCATCATGTGGTTTCTCTAGTCTAGTTGCATCATGTGGTTTCTCTAGTCTAGTTGCATCATGTGGTTTCTCTAGTGCATCATGTGGTTTCTCTAGTGCGTCATGTGGTTTCTCTAGTCTAGTTGCATCATGTGGTTTCTCTAGTCTAGTTGCATCATGTGGTTTCTCTAGTCTAGTTGCATCATGTGGTTTCTCTAGTCTAGTTGCATCATGTGGTTTCTCTAGTCTAGTTGCATCATGTGGTTTCTCTAGTCTAGTTGCATCATGTGGTTTCTCTAGTCTAGTTGCATCATGTGGTTTCTCTAGTCTAGTTGCATCATGTGGTTTCTCTAGTGCGTCATGTGGTTTCTCTAGTCTAGTTGCATCATGTGGTTTCTCTAGTCTAGTTGCATCATGTGGTTTCTCTAGTCTAGTTGCATCATGTGGTTTCTCTAGTCTAGTTGCATCATGTGGTTTCTCTAGTCTAGTTGCATCATGTGGTTTCTCTAGTCTAGTTGCATCATGTGGTTTCTCTAGTCTAGTTGCATCATGTGGTTTCTCTAGTCTAGTTGCATCATGTGGTTTCTCTAGTCTATTTGCATCATGTGGTTTCTCTAGTCTAGTTGCATCATGTGGTTTCTCTAGTTGCATCATGTGGTTTCTCTAGTGCATCATGTGGTTTCTCTAGTGCATCATGTGGTTTCTCTAGTCTATTTGTAGTCTATTAGTCTCTAGTCTAGTTGCATCATGTGGTTTCTCTAGTGCATCATGTGGTTTCTCTAGTCTATTTGTAGTCTATTAGTCTCTAGTCTAGTTGCATCATGTGGTTTCTCTAGTCTATTTGCATCATGTGGTTTCTCTAGTCTAGTTGCATCATGTGGTTTCTCTAGTCTAGTTGCATCATGTGGTTTCTCTAGTCTAGTTGCATCATGTGGTTTCTCTAGTCTAGTTGCATCATGTGGTTTCTCTAGTCTATTTGTGTCATGTGGTTTCTCTAGTTGCATCATGTGGTTTCTCTAGTCTATTTGCATCATGTGGTTTCTCTAGTCTATTTGTGTCATGTGGTTTCTCTAGTTGCATCATGTGGTTTCTCTAGTCTATTTGCATCATGTGGTTTCTCTAGTCTATTTGTGTCATGTGGTTTCTCTAGTTGCATCATGTGGTTTCTCTAGTCTATTTGCGTCATGTGGTTTCTCTAGTCTATTTGCGTCATGTGGTTTCTCTAGTTGTGTCATGTGGTTTCTCTAGTCTAGTTGCATCATGTGGTTTCTCTAGTCTAGTTGCATCATGTGGTTTCTCTAGTCTAGTTGCATCATGTGGTTTCTCTAGTCTAGTTGCGTCATGTGGTTTCTCTAGTCTATTTGTGTCATGTGGTTTCTCTAGTTGCATCATGTGGTTTCTCTAGTCTAGTTGCATCATGTGGTTTCTCTAGTCTAGTTGCATCATGTGGTTTCTCTAGTCTAGTTGCGTCATGTGGTTTCTCTAGTCTATTTGTGTCATGTGGTTTCTCTAGTCTAGTTGCATCATGTGGTTTCTCTAGTCTATTTGTGTCATGTGGTTTCTCTAGTCTATTTGCGTCATGTGGTTTCTCTAGTTGTGTCATGTGGTTTCTCTAGTCTAGTTGCATCATGTGGTTTCTCTAGTCTAGTTGCATCATGTGGTTTCTCTAGTCTAGTTGCATCATGTGGTTTCTCTAGTCTAGTTGCGTCATGTGGTTTCTCTAGTCTAGTTGCATCATGTGGTTTCTCTAGTCTATTTGCATCATGTGGTTTCTCTAGTCTAGTTGCATCATGTGGTTTCTCTAGTCTAGTTGCATCATCTGGTTTCTCTAGTCTATTTGCATCATGTGGTTTCTCTAGTCTAGTTGCATCATGTGGTTTCTCTAGTCTAGTTGCATCATGTGGTTTCTCTAGTCTAGTTGCATCATGTGGTTTCTCTAGTCTAGTTGCATCATGTGGTTTCTCTAGTGCGTCATGTGGTTTCTCTAGTCTAGTTGCATCATGTGGTTTCTCTAGTGCGTCATGTGGTTTCTCTAGTCTAGTTGCATCATGTGGTTTCTCTAGTGCATCATGTGGTTTCTCTAGTCTAGTTGCATCATGTGGTTTCTCTAGTCTAGTTGTAGTCTATTAGTCTCTAGTCTAGTTGTGGTCTATTAGTCTCTAGTCTAGTTGTAGTCTATTAGTCTCTAGTCTATTTGTAGTCTATTAGTCTCTAGTCTATTTGCATCATGTGGTTTCTCTAGTCTAGTTGCATCATGTGGTTTCTCTAGTCTAGTTGCATCATGTGGTTTCTCTAGTCTATTTGTAGTCTATTAGTCTCTAGTCTATTTGTAGTCTATTAGTCTCTAGTCTAGTTGTAGTCTATTAGTCTCTAGTCTAGTTGTAGTCTATTAGTCTCTAGTCTAGTTGTAGTCTATTAGTCTCTAGTCTAGTTGTAGTCTATTAGTCTCTAGTCTAGTTGTAGTCTATTAGTCTCTAGTCTATTTGTAGTCTATTAGTCTCTAGTCTAGTTGTAGTCTATTAGTCTCTAGTCTATTTGTAGTCTATTAGTCTCTAGTCTAGTTGTAGTCTATTAGTCTCTAGTCTAGTTGTAGTCTATTAGTCTCTAGTCTAGTTGTAGTCTATTAGTCTCTAGTCTATTTGTAGTCTATTAGTCTCTAGTCTATTTGCATCATGTGGTTTCTCTAGTCTAGTTGCATCATGTGGTTTCTCTAGTCTAGTTGCATCATGTGGTTTCTCTAGTCTAGTTGCATCATGTGGTTTCTCTAGTCTAGTTGCATCATGTGGTTTCTCTAGTCTAGTTGCATCATGTGGTTTCTCTAGTCTAGTTGCATCATGTGGTTTCTCTAGTCTAGTTGCATCATGTGGTTTCTCTAGTCTAGTTGCATCATGTGGTTTCTCTAGTCTAGTTGCGTCATGTGGTTTCTCTAGTCTAGTTGCATCATGTGGTTTCTCTAGTCTAGTTGTGTCATGTGGTTTCTCTAGTCTAGTTGCATCATGTGGTTTCTCTAGTCTAGTTGCATCATGTGGTTTCTCTAGTCTAGTTGCATCATGTGGTTTCTCTAGTCTATTTGTGTCATGTGGTTTCTCTAGTCTAGTTGTGTCATGTGGTTTCTCTAGTCTAGTTGTGTCATGTGGTTTCTCTAGTCTAGTTGCATCATGTGGTTTCTCTAGTCTAGTTGCATCATGTGGTTTCTCTAGTCTAGTTGCATCATGTGGTTTCTCTAGTTGCATCATGTGGTTTCTCTAGTCTAGTTGCATCATGTGGTTTCTCTAGTCTAGTTGCATCATGTGGTTTCTCTAGTCTAGTTGCATCATGTGGTTTCTCTAGTCTAGTTGCATCATGTGGTTTCTCTAGTCTAGTTGCATCATGTGGTTTCTCTAGTCTAGTTGCATCATGTGGTTTCTCTAGTCTAGTTGCATCATGTGGTTTCTCTAGTCTAGTTGCATCATGTGGTTTCTCTAGTCTATTTGCGTCATGTGGTTTCTCTAGTCTAGTTGCATCATGTGGTTTCTCTAGTCTAGTTGCATCATGTGGTTTCTCTAGTCTAGTTGCATCATGTGGTTTCTCTAGTCTAGTTGCATCATGTGGTTTCTCTAGTCTAGTTGCATCATGTGGTTTCTCTAGTGCATCATGTGGTTTCTCTAGTGCGTCATGTGGTTTCTCTAGTCTAGTTGCATCATGTGGTTTCTCTAGTCTAGTTGCATCATGTGGTTTCTCTAGTCTAGTTGCATCATGTGGTTTCTCTAGTCTAGTTGCATCATGTGGTTTCTCTAGTCTAGTTGCATCATGTGGTTTCTCTAGTCTAGTTGCATCATGTGGTTTCTCTAGTCTAGTTGCATCATGTGGTTTCTCTAGTCTAGTTGCATCATGTGGTTTCTCTAGTGCGTCATGTGGTTTCTCTAGTCTAGTTGCATCATGTGGTTTCTCTAGTCTAGTTGCATCATGTGGTTTCTCTAGTCTAGTTGCATCATGTGGTTTCTCTAGTCTAGTTGCATCATGTGGTTTCTCTAGTCTAGTTGCATCATGTGGTTTCTCTAGTCTAGTTGCATCATGTGGTTTCTCTAGTCTAGTTGCATCATGTGGTTTCTCTAGTCTAGTTGCATCATGTGGTTTCTCTAGTCTATTTGCATCATGTGGTTTCTCTAGTCTAGTTGCATCATGTGGTTTCTCTAGTTGCATCATGTGGTTTCTCTAGTGCATCATGTGGTTTCTCTAGTGCATCATGTGGTTTCTCTAGTCTATTTGTAGTCTATTAGTCTCTAGTCTAGTTGCATCATGTGGTTTCTCTAGTGCATCATGTGGTTTCTCTAGTCTATTTGTAGTCTATTAGTCTCTAGTCTAGTTGCATCATGTGGTTTCTCTAGTCTATTTGCATCATGTGGTTTCTCTAGTCTAGTTGCATCATGTGGTTTCTCTAGTCTAGTTGCATCATGTGGTTTCTCTAGTCTAGTTGCATCATGTGGTTTCTCTAGTCTAGTTGCATCATGTGGTTTCTCTAGTCTATTTGTGTCATGTGGTTTCTCTAGTTGCATCATGTGGTTTCTCTAGTCTATTTGCATCATGTGGTTTCTCTAGTCTATTTGTGTCATGTGGTTTCTCTAGTTGCATCATGTGGTTTCTCTAGTCTATTTGCATCATGTGGTTTCTCTAGTCTATTTGTGTCATGTGGTTTCTCTAGTTGCATCATGTGGTTTCTCTAGTCTATTTGCGTCATGTGGTTTCTCTAGTCTATTTGCGTCATGTGGTTTCTCTAGTTGTGTCATGTGGTTTCTCTAGTCTAGTTGCATCATGTGGTTTCTCTAGTCTAGTTGCATCATGTGGTTTCTCTAGTCTAGTTGCATCATGTGGTTTCTCTAGTCTAGTTGCGTCATGTGGTTTCTCTAGTCTATTTGTGTCATGTGGTTTCTCTAGTTGCATCATGTGGTTTCTCTAGTCTAGTTGCATCATGTGGTTTCTCTAGTCTAGTTGCATCATGTGGTTTCTCTAGTCTAGTTGCGTCATGTGGTTTCTCTAGTCTATTTGTGTCATGTGGTTTCTCTAGTCTAGTTGCATCATGTGGTTTCTCTAGTCTATTTGTGTCATGTGGTTTCTCTAGTCTATTTGCGTCATGTGGTTTCTCTAGTTGTGTCATGTGGTTTCTCTAGTCTAGTTGCATCATGTGGTTTCTCTAGTCTAGTTGCATCATGTGGTTTCTCTAGTCTAGTTGCATCATGTGGTTTCTCTAGTCTAGTTGCGTCATGTGGTTTCTCTAGTCTAGTTGCATCATGTGGTTTCTCTAGTCTATTTGCATCATGTGGTTTCTCTAGTCTAGTTGCATCATGTGGTTTCTCTAGTCTAGTTGCATCATCTGGTTTCTCTAGTCTATTTGCATCATGTGGTTTCTCTAGTCTAGTTGCATCATGTGGTTTCTCTAGTCTATTTGCATCATGTGGTTTCTCTAGTCTAGTTGCATCATGTGGTTTCTCTAGTCTATTTGCATCATGTGGTTTCTCTAGTGCGTCATGTGGTTTCTCTAGTCTAGTTGCATCATGTGGTTTCTCTAGTCTAGTTGTGTCATGTGGTTTCTCTAGTCTAGTTGCATCATGTGGTTTCTCTAGTCTAGTTGCATCATGTGGTTTCTCTAGTCTATTTGCATCATGTGGTTTCTCTAGTCTAGTTGCATCATGTGGTTTCTCTAGTCTAGTTGCATCATGTGGTTTCTCTAGTCTAGTTGCATCATGTGGTTTCTCTAGTCTAGTTGCATCATGTGGTTTCTCTAGTGCGTCATGTGGTTTCTCTAGTCTAGTTGCATCATGTGGTTTCTCTAGTGCGTCATGTGGTTTCTCTAGTCTAGTTGCATCATGTGGTTTCTCTAGTGCATCATGTGGTTTCTCTAGTCTATTTGTAGTCTATTAGTCTCTAGTCTAGTTGTAGTCTATTAGTCTCTAGTCTAGTTGTAGTCTATTAGTCTCTAGTCTAGTTGTAGTCTATTAGTCTCTAGTCTATTTGTAGTCTATTAGTCTCTAGTCTATTTGCATCATGTGGTTTCTCTAGTCTAGTTGCATCATGTGGTTTCTCTAGTCTATTTGCGTCATGTGGTTTCTCTAGTCTAGTTGCATCATGTGGTTTCTCTAGTCTATTTGCATCATGTGGTTTCTCTAGTCTAGTTGCATCATGTGGTTTCTCTAGTCTAGTTGCATCATGTGGTTTCTCTAGTCTAGTTGCATCATGTGGTTTCTCTAGTCTAGTTGCATCATGTGGTTTCTCTAGTCTAGTTGCGTCATGTGGTTTCTCTAGTCTAGTTGCATCATGTGGTTTCTCTAGTCTAGTTGCATCATGTGGTTTCTCTAGTCTAGTTGCATCATGTGGTTTCTCTAGTCTAGTTGCATCATGTGGTTTCTCTAGTCTAGTTGCATCATGTGGTTTCTCTAGTCTAGTTGCATCATGTGGTTTCTCTAGTCTAGTTGCATCATGTGGTTTCTCTAGTCTAGTTGCATCATGTGGTTTCTCTAGTCTAGTTGTGTCATGTGGTTTCTCTAGTCTAGTTGCATCATGTGGTTTCTCTAGTCTAGTTGCATCATGTGGTTTCTCTAGTCTAGTTGCATCATGTGGTTTCTCTAGTCTATTTGTGTCATGTGGTTTCTCTAGTCTAGTTGTGTCATGTGGTTTCTCTAGTCTAGTTGTGTCATGTGGTTTCTCTAGTCTAGTTGCATCATGTGGTTTCTCTAGTCTAGTTGCATCATGTGGTTTCTCTAGTCTAGTTGCATCATGTGGTTTCTCTAGTTGCATCATGTGGTTTCTCTAGTCTAGTTGCATCATGTGGTTTCTCTAGTCTATTTGTAGTCTATTAGTCTCTAGTCTATTTGTAGTCTATTAGTCTCTAGTCTAGTTGTAGTCTATTAGTCTCTAGTCTATTTGTAGTCTATTAGTCTCTAGTCTAGTTGTAGTCTATTAGTCTCTAGTCTAGTTGCATCATGTGGTTTCTCTAGTCTAGTTGTAGTCTATTAGTCTCTAGTCTATTTGTAGTCTATTAGTCTCTAGTCTAGTTGTAGTCTATTAGTCTCTAGTCTAGTTGTAGTCTATTAGTCTCTAGTCTAGTTGTAGTCTATTAGTCTCTAGTCTAGTTGTAGTCTATTAGTCTCTAGTCTAGTTGTAGTCTATTAGTCTCTAGTCTAGTTGTAGTCTATTAGTCTCTAGTCTATTTGTAGTCTATTAGTCTCTAGTCTATTTGTAGTCTATTAGTCTCTAGTCTATTTGTAGTCTATTAGTCTCTAGTCTATTTGTAGTCTATTAGTCTCTAGTCTATTACAAGGCTTTCTGCACTCCTATTTCCAGCCAAGACCTACGCGGCATTGATTGTAAATGCTGATGCATTTTACATTCCTATCAGTTGGAGGGTTAGATTAGCCTTGCCAGTCAGAGGGTGTTAACTTTCCTCTAGGTACAGGTCTAGGATCAGCTCCCCCTCCCCCAATCCTAACATTAACCATTAGTGGGGAAAATGCTAAAACAGACCCAGGATTTGTGTCTGGAGGTAATTTCACCTACCAGCCAGAGGAGCCAGGACTCCCCCCCCCCGTCAGGTGAGTCTGTTGGTTGGAGGCAGCGCCTGGTGGTATGGCACAGAGCTGTGTGTGTGTGTGTGTGTGTGTGTGTGTGTGTGTGTGTGTGTGTGTGTGTGTATGTGTGCGTGCGTAGATTTGAGATTTGGTGTCCTCCCCCCTCTACATGTGGGGGCGTCAAGGTTCATGGAGGATTTGTTTTCATTTCTCAGTCAGCCTACAGGAAGCTCTCTAAACTGTTGATCATTTATCCTGTTCTCTCTCTCTCTCTCACACACACACATACACACACACATACACACACACACACACACACACACACACACACACACACACACACACACACACACACACACACTGTTAAGACAACACTCTCTGGTTCTATAATCACTCATTGTTTACTACGTAGTGGAAACCACCCACCCAGAGTATTTGGTTGTTGTCACGGTGATGGTGAGACTTTAAATGGTAATAGTCTGTCTGGCTGCTTTGTCTGGGTAACCTGAGACCTTTATGGAACCAGGTTACCTGATTGGCTGCTTTGTCTGGGTAACCTGAGACCTTGATGGGAACCACGTTACCTGATAACTGGACTGCTTTGTCTGGGTAACCTGAGACCTTGATGGAACCAGTTTACCTGATCGTCTGCTTTGTCTGGGTAACCTGAGACCTTGATGGGAACCACGTTACCTGATAACTGGACTGCTTTGTCTGGGTAACCTGAGACCTTGATGGAACCAGGTTACCTGATTGGCTGCTTTGTGTGGGTAACCTGAGACCTTTATGGAACCAGGTTACCTGATTGGCTGCTTTGTCTGGGTAACCTGAGACCTTGATGGAACCAGGTTACCTGATTGGCTGCTTTGTCTGGGTAACCTGAGACCTTGATGGGAACCAGGTTACCTGATAACTGGACTGCTTTGTCTGGGTAACCTGAGACCTTGATGGAACCAGGTTACCTGATTGGCTGCTTTGTCTGGGTAACCTGAGACCTTGATGGAACCAGGTTACCTGATCGGCTGCTTTGTCTGGGTAACCTGAGACCTTGATGGAACCAGGTTACCTGATAACTGGACTGCTTTGTCTGGGTAACCTGAGACCTTGATGGAACCAGTTTACCTGATCGTCTGCTTTGTCTGGGTACCCTGAGACCTTGTGGAACCAGGTTACCTGATCGGCTGCTTTGTCTGGGTAACCTGAGACCTTGATGGAACCAGGTTACCTGATCGGCTGCTTTGTCTGGGTAACCTGCGACCTTGAGGGAACCAGGTTACCTGATAGCTGGGCTGAGCTGGGCTGTGTCATGTAGCTAGTCACTCATTTCAATGTGTTCCAGTAAATCACTGTAGCTCCAAATCTTAAATCATCTTGTTGTATCATATCAAATAAACAGATGTTTAACTGTCCATTGTTGGGTTGTGTGGAAGTAGATTTTTTTGTGTGTGTGTGTGTTATCAATCCCTAATGTGTCCAAGGCCTTTCTGTAAGCAGAGAGACTGCCTCTACAACCTATTTCTGAAATGTAATATGGAGCTAGAGGTTCTCTGTGTGTAGGTTCTAATATGGAGCTAGTGGTTCTCTGTGTGTAGGTTCTAATATGGAGCTAGAGGTTCTCTGTGTAGGTTCTAATATGGAGCTAGTGGTTCTCTGTGTGTAGGTTCTAATATGGAGCTAGTGGTTCTCTGTGTGTAGGTTCTAATATGGAGCTAGTGGTTCTCTGTGTGTAGGTTCTAATATGGAGCTAGTGGTTCTCTGTGTAGGTTCTAAAATGGAGCTAGTGGTTCTCTGTGTGTAGGTTCTAATATGGAGCTAGTGGTTCTCTGTGTGTAGGTTCTAATATGGAGCTAGAGGTTCTCTGTGTGTAGGTTCTAATATGGAGCTAGTGGTTCTCTGTGTGTAGGTTCTAATATGGAGCTAGTGGTTCTCTGTGTGTAGGTTCTAATATGGAGCTAGTGGTTCTCTGTGTGTAGGTTCTAATATGGAGCTAGAGGTTCTCTGTGCGTAGGTTCTAATATGGAGCTAGAGGTTCTCTGTGTGAAGGTTCTAATATGGAGCTAGAGGTTCTCTGTGTGTAGGTTCTAATATGGAGCTAGAGGTTCTCTGTGTGTAGGTTCTAATATGGAGCTAGAGGTTCTCTGTGCGTAGGTTCTAATATGGAGCTCGAGGTTCTCTGTGTGAAGGTTCTAATATGGAGCTAGAGGTTCTCTGTGTGAAGGTTCTAATATGGAGCTAGAGGTTCTCTGTGCGTAGGTTCTAATATGGAGCTAGAGGTTCTCTGTGCGTAGGTTCTAATATGGAGCTAGAGGTTCTCTGTGTGAAGGTTCTAATATGGAGCTAGAGGTTCTCTGTGTGTAGGTTCTAATATGGAGCTCGAGGTTCTCTGTGTGTAGGTTATAATATGGAGCTCGAGGTTCTCTGTGTGTAGGTTCTAATATGGAGCTAGAGGTTCTCTGTGTGTAGGTTCTAATATGGAGCTCGAGGTTCTCTGTGTGTAGGTTCTAATATGGAGCTAGAGGTTCTCTGTGCGTAGGTTCTAATATGGAGCTAGAGGTTCTGTGTGTGTAGGTTCTAATATGGAGCTAGTGATTCTCTGTGCGTAGGTTCTAATATGGAGCTAGAGGTTCTCTGTGCGTAGGTTCTAATATGGAGCTAGTGGTTCTCTGTGCGTCTGCATCAGAGTGCTGAAGGAAGACACATCCGCCTTGGACAGATTCTTTTCTGTTTTATGAAAGATTGAGTAGCAGATATAGCCTGGAGCCTCCCAATCTAATTAGTCTGGTGTGACACACACACACACACACACACACACACACACACACACACACACACACACACACACACACACACACACAGATACGTATATGCACACATGCACGCATGCATACACACACGTACCGCTCACAAGCACACACACACACACACGCACACACACGCACACACACACACACACGCACACACACACACACGGCTGCTTGTACAAACACACACACACACACACAGCTGCTTGTACAAACACACGCACACACACACACACACGCACACACACACGCACACACACACACACACGGCTGCTTGTACAAACACACACACACACACACACACGGCTGCTTGTACAAACACACACACACAGAATCTTGACGCCCCATTTACCTGGTTAATACTCTCTACCTGTCGCTCAGGTACCAGTCAGTCAGCCCCCACCGTCCACCCAGTCTCTATATGTTTTGATTTGTATTGCCCCACCCTCCACTTCTCACCTGCAGCACACCTCTTCTTCACTGTCATCTCCTCTTCTCTGTTACCTGGCATGGAGCTCAGTGTCAAGACCGAGCAGGGTTCTGTGAGGTGACTTCATCTCTCTGTCCCTCCCTCTCTGTCTCTCTGTCCCTCTCTCCCTCTCTGTCCCTCCCTCTCTGTCTCTCTGTCCCTCCCTCTCTGTCTCTCTGTCCCTCTCTCTCTGTCTCTCTCTGTCCCTCCCTCTCTCTCTCGCTCTCTCTCTCTCTCTCTCTCTCTCTCTCTCTCTCTCTCTCTGTCTCTCTCTCTCTCTCTCTCTCTCTGTCTCTCCCTCTCTCTCCCTCTGTCTCTCTCTCTGTCTCTCCCCCTGTCTCTCCCTCTGCCTCTCCCTCTGTCTCTTTCTCCCTCTCTGTCTCTGTCTCTTTCTCCCTCTCTGTCTCTGTCTCCGTCTCTCTCTCTGTCTGTTTTGTAAAGCAATGTAGTAATTGCAGCATCCATGCTTTACTCACTACTCTCAGCCTGATCTGTAGTGTGTTGGAGTCCTCTCTACTAATGTACTGTCATCTGTAGTGTGTTGAGTCCTCTCTACTAATGTACTGTCATCTGTAGTGTGTTGGAGTGCTCTCTAATATACTGTCATCTGTAGTGTGTTGGAGTCCTCTCTACTGGACTGTCATCTGTAGTGTGTTGGAGTCCTCTCTACTGGACTGTCATCTGTAGTGTGTTGTAGTCCTCTCTAATGTACTGTCATCTGTAGTGTGTTGTAGTCCTCTCTAATGTACTGTCATCTGTAGTGTGTTGGAGTCCTCTCTACTGGACTGTCATCTGTAGTGTGTTGTAGTCCTCTCTAATGTACTGTCATCTGTAGTGTGTTGTAGTCCTCTCTACTGGACTGTCATCTGTAGTGTGTTGTAGTCCTCTCTAATGTACTGTCATCTGTAGTGTGTTGTAGTCCTCTCTAATGTACTGTCATCTGTAGTGTGTTGTAGTCCTCTCTAATGTACTGTCATCTGTAGTGTGTTGTAGTCCTCTCTAATGTACTGTCATCTGTAGTGTGTTGTAGTCCTCTCTAATGTACTGTCATCTGTAGTGTGTTGTAGTCCTCTCTAATGTACTGTCATCTGTAGTGTGTTGTAGTCCTCTCTAATGTACTGTCATCTGTAGTGTGTTGTAGTCTTCTCTACTGGACTGTCATCTGTAGTGTGTTGTAGTCCTCTCTACTGGACTGTCATCTGTAGTGTGTTGTAGTCCTCTCTAATGTACTGTCATCTGTAGTGTGTTGTAGTCCTCTCTAATGTACTGTCATCTGTAGTGTGTTGGAGTCCTCTCTACTGGACTGTCATCTGTAGTGTGTTGTAGTCCTCTCTAATGTACTGTCATCTGTAGTGTGTTGTAGTCCTCTCTAATGTACTGTCATCTGTAGTGTGTTGGACTGCATTTGAATGACAAATCATCAATATTGAATCTCTCTCTCTCTCTCCTCTGCAGGCTGATGTGAGGGGACCATGATGAGGACAGGCCATGGTGAGGTGTGACTCAGTACCCAGCGCTGGGGAGGGCACCTGGAACATTGATGGATACTGGATATAGGTTAGACCTGTGTGCTGTATGTCAATGTCAGCAACTAGCTGGGACTGGATATAGGGGACTAGAGATAGACTAGTAGTGGTTAGATATAGGGGACTAGAGATAGACTAGTAGTGGTTAGATACAGGGCACTAGAGAGACTAGTAGTGGTTAGATATAGGGCACTAGAGACAGACTAGTAGTCGTTAGATATAGGGCACTAGAGACAGACTAGTAGTGGTTAGATATAGGGCACTAGAGAGACTAGTAGATAGATCCTGGATATAAGGGAGTTAGTGTGGTTAGATGTAGGGCACTAGAGAGACTAGTAGATAGATCCTGGATATAAGGGAGTTAGTGTGGTTAGATGTAGGGCACTAGAGAGACTAGTAGATAGATCCTGGATATTAGGGAGTTAGTGTGGTGGTGTTATTACAGCCTCCCTCTGCTGGCCGTTTTGGGGAAGTCCAGCATCATCCAAAGGCAAATGTGTGTAAAAAAAAAAGTTACTTACTTACAGTAGTGAGTTCATACATTATCCTACTTTTCCCCGTACTGGTCCCCCACGGGAATCGAACCCACAACCCTGGCGATGCAAGTACCATGCTGTTAATTTGTCTTGATATCCGTTTGATCTGAAATGCAGACACGTGATGGTAAAGGTTCCAGGGATACTCACAGTGTCAGCTTGTCCAGGTCGCCGTTCCAGTCTGAGGGATAACGTCTGTGTTGTCTCTCCTCTGTCCTGTAGAGGTCAGATGGTGTTCTGAACGAGACATGGGTAGCTACTGTAGCTGTCCTGACAAAGACTTCCCTGATAAGCATAAGAGCAAATTCAAGGTGGGTCCCCTTCTCTTTTTCCTCTCTGTCTCTCTCTCTCTCCCTCTGCCTCCTCCCTCTGCCTCCTCCCTCCCTCTGCCTCCTCCCTCCTCTGCCCCCTCTGCCTCCTCCCTCCCTCTGCCCCCTCCCTCCCTCTGCCCCCTCTGCCCCCTCTGCCTCCTCCCTCCCTCCCTCTGCCTCCTCCCTCCCTCCCTCCCTCTGCCCCCTCCCTCCCTCTGCCCCCTCTGCCTTCTCCCTCCCTCTGTTAAAGTACAAAAGGGAAAATAAATAAGCGTAAATATGGGTTGTATTTACAATGTTGTTTGTTCTTCACTGGTTGACCTTTTCTTGTGGCAACAGGTCACAAATCTTGCTGCTGTGATGTCACACTGTGGTATTTCACCCAGTAGATATGGGAGTTTATCAAAATTGTGTTTGTTTTCAAATTATTTGTGGATCTGTGTAATCTGAGGGAAATATGTGCCTCTAATATGGTCATACATTTGGCAGGAGGTTAGGAAAGTGCAGCTCAGTTTCCACATCATTTTGTGGGCAGTGTGCACATAGCTCCTGCCCCTCTCTCCTCCCCCTCCCTCCCTCCCTCTCTCTCCCCCCTCTCTGTCTCTCCCTCCCCCTCTCTCTCCCCCCTCTCCTCCCTGCCCCCTCTCTGTCTCTCTCTCCCCTCTCTGTCTCCTCCCTCCACCCTCTCTGTCTCTCCCTCCTCCACCCTCTCTGTCTCTCCTCTCTCTGTCTCTCTGTCTCTCTCTCTCCCCCTCTCTCTCCCCCGTCTCTCTCCCTCCCTCCCTCCTCTCTGTCTCTCCCTCCCTCCACCCTCTGTCTCTCCCTCCCTCCACCCTCTGTCTCTCCTCCACCCTTCTGTCTCTCCCTCCCTCCCCTCTCTGTCTCCCTCCCTCCACCCTCTGTCTTTCCCTCCCTCCCACTCTCTGTCTCTCCCTCCCCCCTCTGTCCCCCCTCCCTCCCTCTCTGTCCCCCCTCTCTGTTACACCCCCCCCCTTTCTGTCTTTCCTCCTCCCTCTCTGTCTCCCCTCCCCCTCTCTGTCCCCCCTCTCTGTTACACCCCCCCCCTCTCTGTCCCCCTCTCTGTCTTTCTCTCCCTCCCCCCTCTCTGTCTGTCCACTCCCTCCCTGTCTCTCCCTCCCTGTCTCTCCCTCCCTCTCTGTCTCTCCCCCCCCCCCTCCTGGCCCCCCCCTTCTCTGTCCCACCCCCCCTCTGTCCCCCTCTCTGCTTTCTCTCCCTCCTCCCGGTTCTGTCTCATCCCTCCCTGTCTCTCCCCCCTCTCTGTCCCTCCTCCTCCTCCCCATGGAAAAAGTACTTATTCTACCTCAGGGTATATAGTGGTAGTGTTCTAACCAGGGCTTCTACAAGGACAGCCAGACTGTCTGCAGTATAGTATGTGTACAGACAGGTACTGTACTGTGTTAGTCAGACCAGACACGACTTGGCTTTAATGGCCAGCTAGGTTGGATCATGTGATACGGAGTAATATAACAACGGGATGACTGGTCTGGCTGTTTCTGACATGTCAAATTATTAACCAGTCAGCCTGCTGCCCTCTGCCTGCGACATAGCTGCTTTTGTCTACTGTGCTGTAGACCTGATGCTAGTGCTACTGCTAACACTGTGCTGTAGACCTGATGCTAGTGCTACTGCTAAACACTGTGCTGTAGACTTGATGTTAGTGCTACTGCTAACACTGTGTTGTAGACCTGATGCTAGTGCTACTGCTAACACTGTGCTGTAGACCTGATGCTAGTGCTACTGCTAACACTGTGCTGTAGACCTGATGCTAGTGCTACTGCTAACACTGTGCTGTAGACTTGATGCTAGTGCTACTGCTAACACTGTGCTGTAGACCTGATGCTAGTGCTACTGCTAACACTGTGCTGTAGACCTGATGCTAGTGCTACTGCTAACACTGTGCTGTAGACCTGATGCTAGTGCTACTGCTAACACTGTGCTGTAGACCTGATGCTAGTGCTACTGCTAACACTGTGCTGTAGACCTGATGCTAGTGATACTGCTAACACTGTGCTGTAGACTTGATGCTAGTGCTACTGCTAACACTGTGCTGTAGACCTCATGCTAGTGCTACTGCTAACACTGTGCTGTAGACCTGATGCTAGTGATACTGCTAACACTGTGCTGTAGACTTGATGCTAGTGCTACTGCTAACACTGTGCTGTAGACCTGATGCTAGTGCTACTGCTAACACTGTGCTGTAGACCTGATGCTAGTGCTACTGCTAAACACTGTATGGTACATGGCTGTGTGCAGTGTTCCCCATGGACTCAGACTATATAGAGGGTCAACTGTTAGTAGAAGCTACAGTAGTAGTTCTGATAAACCATTGAATCGGGTCGTTTCTGTAACCCTGTTAGTAGAAGCTACAGTAGTAGTTCTGATAAACCATTGAATCGGGTCATTCTGTAACCCCGTTGGTAAAACATTCATTAGAGATCATCATGGATGGATACTTCAGGGTCTTTCTTCAAGTATAATATGACTCTGAAGTGGCTTGTCACATCCATCCCAAATTGTTTATCACAGACTTGTTTCACTGATGGTTTTCTCCATCCGTTCTGTGTCTCACCCTCTCTCTATGCCCCCCCTCTCTCCCCCTTTCTCTCTCTCTATGCCCCCCCTTCTCTCTCTCTTTCATCTCTACACCTGTCTCTCCCCTATCTCTCTCTGTCTCTCTCTCTCTCTGTCTCTCTCTCTCTCTCTCTCTCTCTCTCTCTCTCTCTCTCTCTCTCTCTCTCTCTCTCTCCCTCTCTCTCTCTCTCTCTCTCTCTCTCTCTCTCTCTCTCTCTCTCTCTCTCTCTCTCTCTCTCTCTCCCCCTCTCTCTCTCTCTCTCTCTCTCTATCCCCCCCTCTCTCTCTCTCTCTCTCTCTCTCTCTCTCTCTATCCCCCCTCTCTCTCTGTCTCTCTCTCTCTCTGTCTCTCTCTCTCTCTCTCTCTCTTCTCTCTGTCTCTCTCTCTCTCTCTACCCCCCCCCCTCTCTCTCTCTCTCTCTCTCTCTGTCTCTCTCTCTGTCTGTCTCTCTCTCTCGCCCCCCCGCCCCCCAGGTGATAAATGTGGATGACGATGGTAATGAGTTGGGCTCAGGCTTGATGGAGCTGACAGAGGAGGAGCTTATCCTCCACACCAGGAAACGTGACACCGTCAAGTGGCCTTACCTCTGTCTGCGTCGCTACGGTTACGACTCCAACCTCTTCTCCTTCGAGAGCGGGCGACGATGCCAGACTGGACAGGGTACGCACTGACCGCCAAATATTGCCTACTTTCTCTCACATATTATCAATCAATCAAATGTATTTTATAAGGGGAACTCCCGAGTGGGGCAGCGGTCTAAGGTACTGCATCGCAGTGCTTGAGGCGTCACTACAGATCCGGGTTCGATCCCGGGCTGTGCCGCAGTCAGTGAACTGTGCTGTGAGGTTGTAGTCAGTGAACTGTGCTGTGAGGTTGTAGTCAGTGAACTGTGCTGTGAGGTTGTAGTCAGTAGTCAGTGCTGTGAGGTTGTACTCAGTGAACTGTGCTGTGAGGTTGTACTCAGTGAACTGTGCTGTGAGGTTGTAGTCAGTGAACTGTGCTGTGAGGTTGTAGTCAGTGAACTGTGCTGTGAGGTTGTAGTCAGTGAACTGTGCTGTGAGGTTGTACTCAGTGAACTGTACTGTGAGGTTGTACTCAGTGAACTGTGCTGTGAGGTTGTAGTCAGTGAACTGTACTGTCAGGTTGTAGTCAGTGAACTGTGCTGTCAGGTTGTAGTCAGTGAACTGTGCTGTGAGGTTGTAGTCAGTGAACTGTGCTGTGAGGTTGTACTCAGCGAACTGTGCTGTGAGGTTGTAGTCAGTGAACTGTACTGTGAGGTTGTACTCAGTGAACTGTACTGTGAGGTTGTAGTCAGTGAACTGTGCTGTGAGGTTGTAGTCAGTCTGTTTCTGCAGTTGGTAAGGCTAGCCTATACCACCTCAGACCCCTGGCCTGACTGAGTCGGTTTGTGCTGTAATGCAAACATGTTTGGCTTGGAAATGAGCAATGGAGTTGTCAAGAGCACAAAGAGATCTGGAACATTCTACCAAAGTCCCTCCCCTAGACGCAATACTATAGCTGACCCAGTACCTGTAGGGTATATCTGACCCAGTACCTGTAGGGTATAACTTACCCAGTACCTGTAGGGTATATCTGACCCAGTACCTGTAGGGTATACCTGACCCAGTACCTGTAGGGTATATCTGACCCAGTACCTGTAGGGTATAACTTACCCAGTACCTGTAGGGTATAGCTGACCCAGTACCTGTAGGGTATAACTTACCCAGTACCTGTAGGGTATAGCTGACCCAGTACCTGTAGGGTATATCTGACCCAGTACCTGTAGGGTATAACTGACCCAGTACCTGTAGGGTATAACTGACCCAGTACCTGTAGGGTATAGCTGACCCAGTACCTGTAGGGTATATCTGACCCAGTACCTGTAGGGTATAACTGACCAAGTACTTGTAGGGTATAACTGACCCAGTACCTGTAGGGTATATCTGACCCAGTACCTGTAGGGTATACCTGACCCAGTACCTGTAGGGTATAACTGACCCAGTACCTGTAGGGTATATCTGACCCAGTACCTGTAGGGTATAGCTGACCCAGTACCTGTAGGGTATAACTGACCCAGTACCTGTAGGGTATATCTGACCCAGTACCTGTAGGGTATAGCTGACCCAGTACCTGCGTGGTATAGCTGACCCAGTACCTGTAGGGTATATCTGACCCAGTACCTGTAGGGTATATCTGACCCAGTACCTGTAGGGTATAACTGACCCAGTACCTGTAGGGTATAACTGACCCAGTGCCTGTAGGGTATAGCTGACCCAGTACCTGTAGGGTATACCTGACCCAGTACCTGTAGGGTATAACTGAC